>NC_026499.1:0-63541 GCF_000328475.2 Mycosarcoma maydis
AGTCTGTTGGACTGAGCTATTGGCAGTCGGCTATAGAAGTGTGGTGTAGAATCGTGATACCGTGTGTGATCTTCACGCGCACCCTGCGTGTGACAGCCAGAATCGTGAATGCCGACTCAGGAGCCTGTCGGGAATAAGCGCGTGCCACCCTGCAGCCACGCCTGTGACAACAGCGCGAGTGAGCCAACCTGGGGTTTCAGAAATTAACGACTAAAGGATGGACGATCCGTCGCAGCCTTGAAACACGTCGCGGTCGCGTGCACAATAAACTAACCCAAGTTACGATTCATTCTCAGCCCTCACGTGCCCAAACTCGAATGTGCTTGCTTCTCTGCGTTCTCGTCAGACTGCCTCAAACGCCAACCGAGCTCCTCAAGGCAGCCTATGAGCGAACAGACCACATGAGGTCGTACTTTCTTGGCTATTCAGCAGAAGCATCCGCCAAGAAATCGCGAGCACGAGAGTCGGCCAAGGGTTAGCTGCCCATGGCATGGCTATCCGCGCTCGTCTATCCAAAGCAGACGTGCTTGAAAGGCGTGCAGTGCTGTATCTCGTCCACCAAGTGTGTCTTTCCGGTGACGTTGGATCGGATGTTGGGCTTGCATCGGTAGAAGGGTTGGTCTTTACTAGCCCCAAGATCAAGTTCTTTACGGTACGCATGGAAGGTGTAGCGAAGGTGTGCGTCCCCACAGTACTTCTTTGCAAGCTGACTCGCTAGATGAAGGTTGCTGCGACCGACCTCGGTCTTTGGGGGGTTTCGAGCGCGGGGGCGAGAGAGGTGCAACAGTAGCAATGTGAACAAAGACGAAAGCCAGCTGCTCTTCGGCAGATCCGAATTCAGCGAGGCTACTGTAGAGCTGCCAACCGATCTAGGAATTAAGTGTGGATGTGCGCGATATTGCGATGTAGAATTGGATCTGCAAGCCAAATGCAACCCCAAATCGAATGCGGGCAAATGTACGGCGTCTGATCAGGGTGCAAGAAGAATGGTAAAGGCAGGAGGGCGAACTACGGAAAATGAATCAGCCTATGGTCGTAGAGGACCGAGGGTTCGATGCTGCTCAGCTGTGGTGAATATTCACGTTTGGATCATCTCAGAAATGCGCCACCTAGTGCCTGGAAAAATGACTCATCCACGACGGTGATCTTACATAGTGGTTGACACGGGATCATCTCGCGTCGCATACATACGCAAAAGTTCGCCTTCGTGATTTACAATTGGGCTTTTTCGCCTATCGAAGCTACCAAAGCTTGGATTGAGTCACCTGTGACTGTCAACGTTGAGATCACACTACTCGCTTGTTCGAGCACGGGTGACAGCCAAAGGACACTCGCGAGTGGCCGTTAGCGATCGTGGCACAACTTTCGAGCCTTTGTTTTCCGTTTGGCGCCTTGCGTTTCGACCACCACCAACACCACGACCACCACCACCACTACTTGCACACCCATCTCTACCTCGAATCTGTTACACATTCCAATCCCGCGCAACATCACTTATCTCTCACAATGAGCAAAGGCCGCGGCAAGAAGCGCGCCCACACCGGAAGCGTCCGTGGAGAAACACCTCCTGGTGGGGATGAAGCCGCCTCAGCACCACCGCACGCCGATCCTGAACAGCTGATCACAGCATTTGTGGATCGCCATTTCTCCGACCACTTTGCTTCAGAGAAATCGCCATCCGACCAAGACCTTATCCTTTCTCGTTTGCTCTCACAACGCCTGGCTCCAGTACACCCCAATGAATGTCATCTTGCTGGCGCCTTCGAGCTGTCTTCGCGAGTATCTCGAATCAGACACGCCCCTTTTCCTAGCTGCAGCACCCGCAACTCCCACCACTCCCCCCTCGACTAGCAGAGCGCTTCTTCCTACATTAGCTGATTCTCCTCGCACCAAACAAGCCAAAGACTCGGTCAACAAGCTCAAGCAGCTTGACTTATGGGATGATCTTCAACATTACCACCGCAAGCTTTGCAACCTGGACCATCCTGGCTTCGCAGTGTACACCGCTAACTTTACCAATCTCATTTGGGAATCGCAGACCGAGTTAAAGGACATCATACCTGAGTTCGAGAAGATGACAGACGAATCGGGCGAAGACAAATCGCTCGTAGAAATGGAGGTCAGCAACGTTTACTCGAATCTCGCCGCAAAACTCGCCTCCTACAGTGATGTGGACGAGGCACTGTCGCTTGTACTTGTTCACCTTGCACGTTCATTGCCCGCCCCTAAGCTGGGCATGGAAGGAGTGGATGCTAACGTTCGTTTCCCAGAGGAATTTGGCCGTGATTATTACGGTAATGCGCCAGACCGCTTCCTGCAGTTCGTCACTGAACACGATCAGAAGTTCAACAGGCTTAATCCAAGCGAAAGGCAAAATTTATTATCGAGGCACCCCCATCGTCCAGTCAAGCGGCACCGGCAAGTCGCGCCTGGTCTACGAATGTCGACATCGAACTCCTCTTCTCTATGTCTGCGTCCGAAAACGTACTTCCCGATGGATTGTCCATGAAAGGCTATCCCTTTCCTGATCGTGGTGTACGTGCCTTTTTCGAAGAGGCTCAGAAGACTCACAAGGATAAGTGTAACCTTCAGATTGCCTGTTTCCTCGGCGCTTGGTTCTCGGAGCTTGCTCAACGCCTCGCCGAGCGGCCCACTCAGCAGCAAAAACACGACTATCTGATGCAGCTCAACCATCTCCATCTGAAGGATGGTATCAATGCTGAACGCACCGACTTCTTCGAAACCGTTTCCGAGCGCGCTTCTGACACCCTCAAGCGTGCCGACAGCAGCTTTGACGAAAAGTCGAAACGTAATGAACTCTTCACCACTCACCTCAAATCGCCGCTTGCCGCCCTCGAACGAGAGATGAAGTGCATTATAGCTCACATGTACCCGCCCAACGCCCCACGGCGGATCATCACCCACACCTCCTATCATTGTGGCCTTCGACGAGTGCGTCGAAACTCAACATCGAAAAAAACCCAGACATCAATCAGCTCAACAGCCTCCGCCGCGCATGGAATTTGGATCAATACCCAACAAGCCAGCGCCAAGACCACGACGTTTTGGCTTGTGTTGATCAGTACCAGCAGCAGTGCGGCCGATTTTTGTCAAGCATGCCCACCGTGAACGTGTTATCATTGGCACTGCCTATTTTTCATCGGCGTTAGTTTTGACGTGCTGCTTTCACAGCAACCCAGCCTTTCTTGCGCCTCGCAAGCTTCTGCGGACTCTCACATCATTTACTACGGACGACCGCTGTGGAAGACATTCAATTCTGGAAGCCTCTGGGTGATGGCCAACCACAAATTGATGGGTGGCGAAGACTTTGCCATCCGCAAGACCGCCCACTGCTTCAGCATCTTGGCGTCTCGTCTCGCGCTAAGCCTTTCGCCGACTGAATCGCCAAACTCGGAACTCTTTGCAAGACAGAAGCAATTCGTCGACAGCACAGTAGATCGCCACATGCGCATTGTCACGCATGTTACCAGCGAGGGTGTCATGCACGTTGAATCTCCATCAGAGCCTGTGCTAGCCATCGCTGCTTCCAATATCATGCTGGCTCCCTACCTCCAGTCAGCTGAGAAAGCGAGAGGCTACACGTACGCAGACATCCTCAAGAAATTTCAGCAAGAATGCTTGCTCAACCCCGAGGTTCCCTTGGTGATGAGCAGTTTCGGTGAACTTGCCTCGCGGATCATCTTGATGGTTGCTTGCGACGCCCGTGAAGCGCAAAAAAATCGAACAAACCGAGCCAAAGGAATCGTCGGACACCCAGCACGTGGGCGCCAGCATCTACGCCAAGCCCGTGCGTCTCGAAAGCGTTCTTGAGAACCTTGCCGACCTCGACGAAGCCAATCTCGCTGCGCTGCGCCAACGCCTTGAAGATGTCTACGATGCCGGCTCGCGCACCGAACGGCATGCGATTCCGTTCAGAGATCAGTTGCAGTCGGCTTCCGCTACGCTGCCGATGTGGATCAACTTTACGCATTTCGACTTGCTTCCCGAAGCGATCAACAAGATAACACCCGAATTTCTATGGCACTGCTGGAAGCGTGGAGTAGCCGTGCAAATGGCGCACACACAGCATGGCATCGATGGCATCATCCCGGTCTTTGTAGGTCATCTCGACCGGCCCTTCGTTGATGGTTCATCCACCGATGCCTCTAACATCACTCTTGAGCCCAGAGAGGGCGAGAGGCACGCTGCGCGCTACATGACCTACATTGCCTGGGAAGCAAAGAACCGAAGGGATCCACAGAGCACCACGGTCCCTGCTAGTTCAGCGCCTGTCGTTGCTGGACCGGTGATCAAGAGCGCCTCGATGGCACCGCCAAACGAGAAGCCACTGACCGAACAGGCTCTGTTGATCGTGCTTTTCGACCTTGGCACAAGCACCGGGTTCAAGAAAGCGCAAGACGGCTCTCGACCGCAAGTGACGCCTATTACCGGTCAACAGTGCCCTCGGCTGTGCATTCGGGGTTTGCTCGGCCCGCACGCTTACCCCTGTCTGGACCTTTTCGAGGCCCGTTCAACCTTGGTGGACATTCTGTCGTCTAGCTCTGATCCCGCACCAAACCCTCTCAACATCATCGAAAAGCCCATGTGGAATGAGCGCATCCAGCCCGTTTCGGATTCCATCTAGGGTGAGTTCGATTCTCGCCTGCTCTAGGGTCATCGCCAAAGTCAACGTTCAACATCGTTCTGCAGGTTCAAGGCGCCACCAGCAATCACACACGTTTCTGTTTCTCTTTCTGACGCTTCCCCAAGCTCTCCCCTGACTTGCTTTTTGCAAGCAATCACAGTGATAATGACAACGCAACGCACGGTATTCACGATTTGTATTCACCCAATTTATATCAGGAAAATAGATTGGATACCATGTGGAACTCAAGTTCAGTAAAGCGCATTGTGTTGTTGCTGCGTATTTCCTAATGGGAGCAGGAATAGGGTCGATGATCGATGTAGGAATTAAAGATGCGCGCGATCGGGGTGGAAAACTAAATACACTGAGAAAATGATGCTACAAAAGAATACTGCTCCTGTGCAGCTACAGTGTGAAGAGTGTGCGTATTTCAGGCAAAGCTCACGTAGGTTGCTTTGTCTTCGCTGTATCCGGCACGGTATCCCATTTGCTTTGCATCGTCGGTTGGAGCCAAGATAGGCCAAGTATTGTTGTGCTCGACGTTTTCCGAGGTGTTGGACTTGCCAACGAGGGGAAGAAGATTATTGTACTTGAATTGGCTCATCCAGAATTGATTGGCCTGCGATTCATCATCGAAATCGCTCAATGGCACGAGTACAATGTCGGTCGGATTACTGGTAGGGTCGCGGATGCCTATACAGAAAGGAACACCATCGCGTCCGACATCTGCCAACAACTTGACCGGAGTGTTTTTGCCAAACTCTCCCTGGTGGCTAAAGTAGTTGAGCGCGGTCGAGTTGCATGAGACCTCAATCGGGGCCAATGGCTTAATGGTGCTGTCGTCAGGGTCGATCTTGACAACACGCAAAACATCCTTGCCGTCCTCGGTGAAGCTTTTGTAGCCCAGTTTGGGGGCGCCAACGATGTTACCGTAATTATAGTCTCCTGCAAAGAGATGGCTATGATGATATTTGTTATCCCAATCGCACAGTAGCCGGGTGCGTTGTTGATCAAGCTGCTGAGCAGGAGCAGCATGGACTGTTGTGATGAAGAAGGCACCAAATACGGCGGAGAATAGGGTAATGATACGCATGCTGAAGAGGATGCAATGATTGTATGGAAGTGGATGGATGGGGTGTCTCGACTACTGGACGTAAAAGCAAATGTATGTATGTATATGTATATAAGTTAAGTATACTTAGTTCACCCTAGGGGGAACGCTAAAGCAGAAGCAGGCGATGGTCGGTATTTCCAACCAAGATCAGGGGACTGTTTGTGACGCTGAAAACCCCTTTGTGCCAACTACTCACGACTTAAGCGCCCATTGCTGACAAGGCGGAAAGACAAAGAAGCGCAAAAGTGTTTCCCTCCGCAAAGTCTGACACGAACTCGCCGAGCGTGGTGCGATTCCTCGACGTGAGGGCTTTGGCTTGGATGACTACGGAATACCGAGTTCTAGCTTGCAATCGGATTCGGCTCGCGTCGGAAATCAGCGACGCAAAATTCACAGATTTGTGATTAAGTTACGTTGACTAACTGAGTTCGGTAATCCAATCCCGGCGAATTCTATCTCACATCGCAACGTTCCGGTTCCGTGTCCAAATGCAATCCTCCTGTCATGTAGCGCCGGACCTTGAACAATTAGGAGGCAGATCCAACCAAATGATGTTGTGGCAGTGCATTCCGCCGATTCTAACTCTTGACTTGGAGCAAGAGCCTTAGCTGTGCCTCATCAGTTCGGGATTCCGTGGCAACCCCTTACCGACTGCTGACGCTATGAGACTCGTGCTCGCTGCCTTCATCATTACCTCAAGTCGTTGTTCTGCAGGCTCTACTCTCCGACCGACACTGCGCGGCAAAAGGTCTTTCAAGAAACGATGGCATGTGTCACATTCCTGTGCCTTAAGACCGCAGTGTGTGCGTATGACGCAACAGGTTGGGGAATGTGTGATAGGACTCGGTATCGGATGGATGCGATTAACGCTCCACCCAGCGGTGATGCGGCGTAGCTCGCTTCTAAATGGTGTTCAGCGCATATCGTGAGCGTTCTTGACGACCGTGTTCTGCTATATGATGTCTAGTGTTGGTTGAGGTTCCGCCACGACGGTGGAGGTTCCGTCTGCAGTATAAATTCTGCGGTGCCAGTGTAGGCTCTGACGTCCGATAACGCTGATCCACAGGCCACGAGGCACAAGGGTATGTGGCAGCAATGTATTGGATTGCTGCACTAGTCGAACAAATGTAAGATAGTAGATAGGAATCACAGTGGTGAGTAAACAGTACGTTATTGGAGAGTGGAAGAGATCCAGCTCATCCACAAGAAAGAAAGTGCTGTCTTATAAAATGTGTGCTCTGCACCCACGACCTGCGTGTGGCGACCCGCTGTCAGGAGTACGTCCTTTCATTTCCGACCTGTGCCACCTTGCAGGGCTACGACGTCTGTAACAATATGCCGCCCCACAAAGCTTTGCCTTAATGTTTATGTCACGCTGATGAAAATCACAAATGTGGCCAAAGCAGAAGCCATATCATTATAAGCTCAGTTCAGCGCGCTGCAGTAGGTGAAGAAGTGAGCTTGCCTAAGAATGGTGCTCGAGGTGGTGAAGATGGTGGTGGAGAGAGTAACTTGTTAGAACCGTCGGATTCAACAAAGTCGCTGAGACACTCGTGACGCGGCCTTCGCTCTCTTCCGACTTTCGCGCACAGTCACCCACGGTCTTCGGCTCTTTGCATGCTCGGCTTCCGACACAATGCTCCTCTTGATCCGTGTCGAGAAGACCTTGATTGGGCGTAATGCCGCCCATGGCCCACCCGCGTTGACCCCACCTTAAGCTGCCCGATTCGCACGCAGGCCCTTCTTCGCGGCTCGGTTCCATTCCAGACCATAGTAGAGACTTTCTGGCCAACTGCCTCAGCATCTCGACTCTTTCGTCTCTCCCCATCTGACCTTCTGCTGAGAATATTCGTGTTACCTAGACCGTGATTTTTTGCTGTTGCCGCGCCTG
Source organism: Mycosarcoma maydis (assembly GCF_000328475.2). Lineage (NCBI taxonomy): Eukaryota > Fungi > Basidiomycota > Ustilaginomycetes > Ustilaginales > Mycosarcoma > Mycosarcoma maydis. The sequence continues at coordinate 7,651 of NC_026499.1, forward strand.
ATTCCTTGTCCGGCGCAGAGAGCTCGACCTTACATTAACGATCTCCATACACGTGGAAGATTTGTCCCCATGTTTTCAGCTGCGCCAGGAAGTGTTGCAAGGCTCGCTCACTCACGATTGATTGATTGTGATTGAGTGAGTACACGTCAAATCTGACGACTATTCACGATTGAATTTCGCATTGAACGGTCGGCTAGAAATGGTTGCGCCGAAGAAAGGTTTCCCCCGCAATTTTGTGTCTGGCAGGCTGTAGGGTCCGTGATCAAATAACAGTTTACAGCGTTCCAAGCTGCTTCTTCTCCGTCCTGAAGCCATCGAGCTGAAGATACAATGGTCGACCAAGAAGCGCCCCGCCATGTGGGCGTGCGGACGAACGAGGATGAAGCCAAAGCAGCCGTTGCTTACTCCGCCGTTGCGTATCACAGGAAGGCTCAGCCTCCTAGAAACGAAATTGCGGGACCTAAGACAAGGAGGTCAGAAATCATCTTGGCGCAAGATGAATGTTGTGCGAAAAATAAAGGTCATACCCAAGATGAAAGTTGGGCGTCTCATGAAGTCTTGCTGCGCAGCATACGCTCGAGGTTCAGACCTTAGAACGCAGAGACGTATCAATCACATCGTGAATTTAAAGACGCTCATTTTTGCATGCAGTTTCAGGTTGAGAAAATTAAGCGATCTTTTCACCATTTTCTTCTCTTGTACAAGACTGTCAAGAATTATGACGGGTTTTCCAAATCTGATTCTGATTCTGCTTTTTTATTTTATTATTTTCTTTACTGTCATACACTGACCCAAGCCAACAGAGGCTTATGCGGGAGCCAAGAATCATAAATACAGACAAAAGGTAACTGGACAGGTATTGGGGCAATGTGCTGTACGGATGTAATATATCCTCCCCTGCTTATTCATGATGCATGCGTAGGCAAGGGGGTCCGAACGACGTCTCGGCCGATAGGTGTGATTGATTATTCTCAACTGATTAAGAGTCTGAAGGCAGTGAGGCCCCGCCATAAGCCTGGTTGCCTTACATCGGTGGCTAAACCACTGGCCGGAGCTATGCCAATCGGGGATAACCCGTCGGGGTGTCAAACCCCCACCGCATCTTTCCGTACCCCGCACGATTCCCGGTCCGTCCAAGGACGAGGCGATCGCACTCCACAACCTCCTTGTGTCGCTATGTGCTGATACCTCCCGCAGGGTCTACACTGACGGCTCCCTCAAGGACGGACTGGCAGCTTACGCGTACTTCGCTTAGTCCGGCACCGAGACATGGGAGTTCGCAAAGGCCATCGGATCCGGCTCCACGGTCTACCGAGCCGAACTGCTTGCCATCCGTAAAGCCCTCGAGCACGGGATTGCCAATGCTGGTGCCACGATTTTTTGTGACAACCGCGCCGCGGTCATTCACATCGATGCGAGGCCCAGTGACGACCCCGATATCTCCGCCATCCAACAGATGTCCTCCGGCCGGCGTGTCACCGTGGTCTGGATCCCTGGCCACCGAGATATACCGGGAAACGAAAGGGCGGATACCCTTGCCCAAGGAGCTGCCGATGATGCAATCGGATTTCCGGCGGACTACCGAGAGGAAGCTGCCGTCAGGCATGCTCTCCTCCGGAGGACAATGCAGGCCTGGACCAAGGCTTGGGAATCAACCCCCCGGGGCTCAGAGCTCAAGGCTATCAATACCTTGAGAGTGGGCGAGACTGTCAGGCTATATAAACATCTCCCCAGGGATCAGGTTTCCATCCTGGCCCAGATCAGAACCGGGCCCGCGAGCACAAATTCTTACCTCAAGAAGCGCAAGGTCCCAGGAAAGACGGGCAAATGTGACCGATGCGGTTCTCGGGAGGACCGTCTCCACCTTCTTGTCTGCCGCAAACTAGCGCTGCCCCGAAGGAAACTTGAGGAGTCCCTCCGCCAGGCTGGTCACCTGGCCCGCAACCAGCGACTTGTTTCCTTCAAACAGGTCCTCAATGAGCCAAAATTCGCTACAGCGGTGACTGCGTACTTGAGAGCGCGCTTTCCTGTACATGGTACACCACTGTCGCTCAGTCCATAACCTTCTCACTCCTTCACTCTCCGTTACCACACCTCAGTCCACCTTATTCCAGACACCAACATCCGGCAACACGGCCAACCGGCCGAGACGTCGTTCGGACCCCCTTGCCCACCCATGCATCATAACTAAGCAGGGAAGGATTTGACCGTACAGCACCTTGACCCATCACATGACCCACTATCCACAACCTGTACCTCTGATTCTTGGCTCCCGCATAAGCCTCTGTTGGCTTGGGTCGGTGTATGAAATAAAAAAAAAAAAAAAAAAAAATTGCTTTTTCCTTCTGTGCAAACCGCGCAAAGGTCGCTGGTTACCCCTTCATTCGCAATATTCGTGATTCTGACTAATTTTGGGCATTTTCTAGAGCCTGCACACGGACCTTAGTTCCGTAATGCGGCGAGATAGTTGGTAGTGCGGCTGCGTTGCCAGTGAATCCGGCATGGTTTGAGGCGGGACAGTTGAAAAATCCAGTCCAAGTCCGATTGGAAGTCTAGACTGCTTTTGGTACAGTGGATTAGCTTAGGGTTAGGGGCCCGACAGCTTCGCTCCACACCAACACTTTCGGTGAATTCGTGAATCTTGCTTCGACCAGAACTCTGGATGTCGGCTGTTCTTACAGGAAGCTTTTTTGCTCATTCACGATATCCTGGAAACGAGATCCCATTCGACGCTTGCATGCATAACCATCACATACGTGATTATCAGCAACGGCGTCGCGTCAACTTGGTTTTACGACCACCCAGCAGCAAACGTGAAAGTTGCCTGCAGCTCAGTCGCTGCTAAGTGAGGGCAACAAAGCTGCACCAATGGACGCCCTGCCCTACACGTCGCCACCCATAGTGACAATCCTCGTACTTGCATCGTACCTGTTGTTCCTATCCGCCTTCTATCATGCGTTCCAGAAGCTGTTTTCGGCAGGCATCTTAGGTCCACTTGTATTGGGTGCGATCTATGCTCAACCACTTGCCAACATTCTACCGCCTGATGTTCAGTCGAGCGTTCTGTCGATCGGTTATCTCGGGTTGATACTCCTCATTGTACAGGGCGGTCTTGAGGCGAGAATGGAACTTCTTTCCAGCCCGAAGAATCTTGTGCTCTCCGTCTTGGTTGGTGCGACGGGCGTCGCATTGCCTGTCGGGATCAGCATGGCACTATTGCCAGCAGGCTTTGGCTATGGGAATCTTGAAAGCTTTGCTATCGGCGCAGCTCTTGCATCAACCAGTCTGGGAACCACGTTTGCCATCCTTGGATCTTTCAACAGCTCAACCCCGCCATCTAGTCCTTCGAGCGACAATATGGACAGACATGTTGCAGGGCATGGTATTGCAAACACTCGTATTGGCACCATCCTCATTGGAGCAGCTCTACTGGATGACGTTGTTGGTCTGGTCATCATCGGCGTAATTTCAACGCTTGGGGGGTCGGCTTTGGCTTCGACGCAAGGTGGACTTGATTCGATTGGATCATGGACGATTGCACGGCCGATCGTATCCTCCTGCCTTCTGCTCGTCGTCTCGTGGCTGATCTCACGCTTCGCACTGGGTCCACTCAGCCGGCAGCTGGCGGCGCATTTCTCCCTGTTGCAGAGTGACCAAGCCTGTGTACAACATCAACGCTCACCGTCACGATCGACTGGGGCCGTTCGGATGCTGGCGCGACATATGGTCAGCCTGGGCTCACATCAGCTCGTGGCAGTAACCCTGATGATCTCGACAGTTCTGACGTATTCGGTCATCAGCGAAGAGGTAGGTTCGTCTCTTCTCATCGGTGCTTTTTGCTCGGGTGCGATGATGAAGTACGTATACAAAACGTTCTCGCAAAGCTTCTCGAAGCAAGTGGCAACGTCAAGCCGCGAGAACCTCGAAATGTGGTCGCCTGACCATCTGCTTTCCAAAGACACCGCGCTTGGGACCGTTCAATCCACGATTCTTGTGCCCTTCTTCTTCTCGAGCGTCGGGTCAGCGATTCCGGTCAAATCCATGTTTCAATCAACGACCGTCTGGCGGGGAGTCATCTTTGCTGGTCTGATGGCGTTTGCCAAAGTATGCGCTGCAGGCTGGATCGTTCTAGTAGATTTGATCGAGCAGAAGAATGCAGAAAAGGCTGCGGCTAAAGTGCAAGGACAAGCGGACGCGGAGCAGGTGCAAGAGAGCAACAGCATCTCGGCACACGGTGCTTCGATTGATATGCTGCCGGTAACCACAGGTGCGATTGCTCCAGGTCAGCTTGCTGCTGCTATTGTTGGTGGTAGTACGCCAGACATCGGACGGCACCTGGAAGCGACCGCACCTTCATCCAAATTCTCCGCCTGGCCTGCCTCTCTTTTCTTGGGAGTCGCACTGATGTCGCGCGGGGAGATTGGCTTTATCGTCATCAATATGGCGAATCGCGGAGGCCTACTGGACCAGCAGGCGTTCAACGTTGCAATCTGGGCCATCGTTCTCAATACGCTAGCAGGGCCGATCAGCATTGGAATGCTGATGCGTACACATCACGCTCAAAGCATCCTGCGGCAGCACACCGATATACACAAGCGACGCTGGGCGTGATGTGTTGATGCGAAGAGCGGAATGCAATCTCACGAGGAATGAGCATCTCAATAATTTATCGCAATGATCACTTTTGGCAGACGGATTTGAATCGTGCGAATCGTGATGCAGTGTTCGTGGCGCGAGTGTCGTCAATACGTCGTGGTGAGGTCTTAACTGGATAAAGTCGGTTGATACGACATGAACCTCGATCAGCTATGCACGATCATCTTGACGTCGTTCTGACGATTCAAGTGTGATTGGAATGCGCCTCTCGCTCTCGCTCACGATCAAGTACAGCATGCACGGTTAGCATGTTTAGCTTTCTGTGAAACCCAGCTTTCCAGATGGCTGTCAAGTCGATCGGTTTCCGCCTCATCTTGGTCAGCCTCGAAGCAGACTCGTCACCACCCTCGCTCAGCCTTTCCATCTCGCCAGCCCCGACAGACCACTCAGCACCTCTGCTCCTCCATGCCAAGCTTCATAGATCGATCAACAGTCACATCGTCCGCAATCTGGTACATGACTAACTTAACTCAGACCGAAAATCAACAGCCTATACACAGTCATGAATATGAAAACGCCATTTTAACGTCAAGTAAACTTGTTCCAGCCTCAACTCTCTTTGCCTCTCGATCAGTTAATTCCCCGCCGTTGGACATGCTAGCCCTTCCTTCAGAGCCTCCAACGAGTCGCCCTTGTACCTTGTTCATTAGGAGTACTGTATGTCATTATCTTTGCATTGCAGTCTAAAGCGACACTGATCAAACCGCAAAGTCGTGCGCAGGAAACGTCGTTGTGGAACGGTGAGGTCAAAAATACTGTATCAAGTTAAGAATTCGAAGGAGTCCATACGTTGGTCTTGAGACCCGAGCCGCCGCTCTTCTTACTCTCTTCGAACGATTTGAGCAGCGTGGTGAGCTCCTTGCCGCTGCTGGATCGTCGCATCTTGGGAGTCAGTGGCTTGGCTGGCGCGTGGAACTTACTCAAGGCCGGTGCATCAGACGAGAGTTGCTGCTGCATGCCTGCCTGACCACGTAAACGGGCCTCTTCAATCGTCATCTGCGGGAACGACGAGCTCTGAGCAGACGAGCTGGACGCCTCTTGTCGCTGCTCCTTCTGCTTCTCTTGCTTGGTGCCCTCACTGGTGGCCTCGGTCACCGCCTTATCGTCAGCTCCAAGCGCTTTCTGAGCTATCTTGGCCGGCAGACCAGCCGCTTTCGCTTCAACCCTGCCGTCTTCGACCGAGGACCGTCTGTGAAGCTCCCAGTCCTCTTCGTCAGCAGGCAGCGTTCCTCCCTCTCCTTCGTCATCGTCGTCGTCAACATCACCGTCTGAGCGCGAGTGTGGCAGAGACACAATTTCTTTGATGCCGCCATCAACCGCACCGGACAATGTGCTGGACGTCACAACGTCGGCGGTCTCCTTGGTTTTGGATGAGTCAGCCTCGGATTTACTGCCGGCTACTTGCTCCTCACCAGTGGCAGGGTCAGCCTTGTTTCCTTGCGTAGTTTGCATCGAACCGCTAGCCATTTCTTTGTTGACAGCCAACTCGCTGCTTTTAGCCGTTGACGAGGAACGAGACTTGCCCCGCTTATCGAGCGCAGTGCGCACGAAATGCCTAGCGCTCTGTAGCGCTTTGCGGCTGGCATCGAGGAAGAGGAACGCCTGGAAGACGTGGACGCAGTCCTCGTACAGCTCGTGGCGGACGGCAACACCCGATAGAGAAGCCTTGTGGGCGAGCAAGGTGACCTCATCGCGCAAAACCTCGGCATCGCCGCACTGAATGAGAAGCGGAGGCAGTCCGTGCATGTCACCAAAGAGCGGAGATACGTAAGGGTGAGTGATATACTTGTCGATGTTCTCTCCGAGATATGCCCAGACTGGGTTCATGTGATCACCCGACTTGGGCATAGGCAGATAGTCGAATTCGGCGTTGGTGTCCCACGAGTCGCACGACATGGTGAGATCAACCCAGGGGCTGAAAAGCATGGCGCCGCTGGGCAATTCGTAGTCGTTGTCGCGGAGGTAGTACATGAGCGCGAGAGCCAGTCCACCGCCCGCGCTATCGGCGCCGAGCACTATGTTGCTGGGTGGGATGCCAAGGTCGTCAGTGAGACGGAAATAGGATGCAACGCAGTCGTGCAAAGCACCTGGGAATTTGGTCTCCGGAGCAAGACGGTAGTTGATACCAAACACACGGCACTCGGTGTACTTGGAGAGCGAGATGGTGAGCGGCCGATGCGTGGCGGCCGACATGACAAAGTAGGCGCCTCCGTGAATGTAAAGGATGACGCGTTCCTTGCCTTTTTGCTTGCCACTGCGCCACTCTGCCTGAAGTCGGCGCCAAGTTTGCTTGCCAACAACCCACTCTGCGCTGATCTCGCGCTTGCCGTCCTCGGCGGCGTCGGCTTCGGCGAGGAATCCGCGTAGGCCGCGCTTCTTCACGCGAAAAGTCACCGGAGTGATCAGGCCGTCTTTGGGTGTAGGCAGGAAGGCGCCAAGGTCAAAAAAGCTCTGGAGACCCTCGATAGAGGCGAATTCTGAGTACGCGGCAACATCACGCAACACTCTGGTGAACACCGAGGTTTCGATACCCCACGACTTTTTAGGTGGGCCGTAGATGGCATGTGACGCGACGGCAGTACCGATGGTGACGCCTTGCGATACAAGTAAGGGAAGATAGCGCCACGCATTGGTAAAGGTGAGTTTGGTTGGCTGCGTCCTCTTGGCCGTTGGGTTGAGACGCGCCGAAGCAGGCACTTCGGTCTTTCCATATTGGTCTAAGAGCGAGTTGAGCGTCTTGGTGGATTCGTTGTCCTTAGGGTTGACGGTGCGACTAGCACGACGAGGCTGGTTGGCCGGAGTAGCAGGTGGTTGAGCTGACGGTCGAACAGTGGCTTCTGACTGACCGGTGGACGAGGAAGCCGAGGGGCTGGCCTCACCGTCAGCTATTACACCGCTGTCGCGTTTGCCAGCATCTGCGTCTTGGTTTCTGGGTTGCGGAGACGCTGTTGGATCGCGACCTCGATTGATAGTGGACTGTGCGGCTTCAGCTACGGCTGCTGTACCCGCTCCACGAGGTGAGGCGGTGTTGGAGTTGGAGCTGGAGGCAGAGGCAGAGGCAGAGGCAGGACGGCTCCAACTTTCGGGCAGGATTGCCATCATGACGGTCAGATCGAGCGCCATAGCGGAATCGCGACGCTCGTTTGTGTGCGGTTTGTCAGCGTGGACATCGGCGGGAAGCTCCCCTGAAGGCTCGTCTGACACAGTCTCAGGCGCGTGGAGGCGAGGAGAAGCCGAAGCACTGGCATTGGCATCGAGTGGGTCAGGCAAATGCGACTGGCCTCGATTGTGTGATTCGATGTAGCTTGCGATGCTGAGCAGCGATTGCTGTTTCTGAGGCAGAGCGTCGCCATTTTGCTGACGGAGCGTATGAAGGCGCTGGAGGTGGTTGACAGCTTCGACAGCGGTGACGGCCTTGCGAAGCTTACGCATAGCGGTAAGGTTGCGAAGGGCGCGATCCTTGAGGCAGGCACCTTTGGCGCTCTGCTCGTTGAGTGGCGGTAGGTTGGCAAGCCACGGATGGGTGAGAGCCTCGTGAGCTGACATTCGCTTGTCGGCTGGGCAAAGACAGCGCAAGATAAAGTCTTTGGCGGTGTCGGATACCTCGGACCAGTATTCTGGTTCAAACTGGACGTGCATCTTGAGGATTTGCTGGAAGAGCGAGGGCTGGTCTTCGCCATAGAAGGGTGTGTAACCGCCGAGGAGGGCATATGCAATCACACCGCTCGACCAGATGTCGACAGCAGCGTCGTAACCCTTGCCGAGGAGCACCTCGGGCGAGACGTACTGTGGAGATCCACAGGCTGTCATGAGAAGACCCTCGTCGGGGATGAAGCGTGAAAGGCCAAAGTCAGAAATGACAATGTCGCTGGGGTCCGACTTGTCGCGGAGTAGAATGTTCTCGGGTTTCAGGTCGCGGTGGATGATGTCGTGATCGTGGAGATACGCAACGCCTTGGAGAATCTGCTTCATGATGTGACGGGCGTCAAGCTCGTTGTAGTGCACCTTTTCGACGAGACGATCAAAGAGCTCGCCGCCGCGGCAGAGATCAGTGACGATAAAGACGCCTTCCTTTGTCTCGTAAAGGTCCCACATTTTGATGATGTGGGGGTGCTCCACTTTGCCGAGGATGGTGATCTCCTCCTTGAGCATCTTCTCGTTGTCATCCTTAAGCGGCTTTTTGGCGATAATTTTGAGAGCGCGTTGCTCGCCGGTGGATTTGTCCACGACGGCCTTGACAACGGCAAAGGAGCCTTGGCCCAACACCTGGGGCAGCACGTCGTACTTCTTGGAGAGCTGAACAGGGAGAAGTGGAGTGCCATCCTTCTCGGTTTCCTTGAACCAGGAGCGGAAAGCATGATGGAGATGCGAGCCGACCATCCTGACCTGCTCTCGCTTGGATGAGGTGGGTCGATTCAACGAGCCGGTGACGAGCCCGCGGGAGTGGGTACCAATGCGATCAAGGTTTAATGGAGGTGCAGCGACGGTAGGAGGGAACTCGCTGACGTCGAGGCGGTTACGAAAGTCTTTGGAATTGCGCCGTGAGAAAAGGGAGGAGAGACGTTTGGCGGGTGAGCTAGGTGAGCCGGAAGTTGTGCAAGGATCGGAGGTGGATGCGGATGAGCGGGTGGCAGCTCGATTGGGTCGACGTGGCGAAGTGCGATTCTGAAGACGCGCAGCTAGCGAGTGATGGATGTTTCGAAGAGAAAGCGGAGCAGAAGAGGCGTCGGGTGTGGCCTGGTAGTGTGAATTGGCGATGCTGCCCACGTCTTGTAGCGGATAACAAGCCGAAAAGGGAACGGCGCGAGCAGGGCTGGCTGTGCTGGCTGTGCTGGCTGTACTGGCTGTACTGGCAGGCGGGAATGCGTCCGAGTGGCGGTTGTGCTGCGGTTTAGTTAGCTCGGTGCTGTGTGGATCGTCGGAAGGGCGTGTGAGCGCTGCCTCGTCGGATGGCTGCGAATGTTGGAACGATGCAGTATCAGAATCGGTCGAGCAACGGGCGGAGGGCGAGGTGGTGATGGTAGGGTGACAAGAGGCGGATGGTTTATCGGCCATACTCCGATGTTGATTGTGAGGGTTACAAGTGGAGCGGAATACTGTTTCTCGGTCAAAGTGACTGATTTACTGTATCGTAAGCAAGCGAGAATGGAGAGTTATTTGTGAGGAAACAAAGCGTCGCCGTTGTGCACTCACGACTGGCAAGCCTCCGAACACGGTGGAGCGAGGCTGCGTGTGCTGTGCTGATATTCTGTCTGCATGCGTGTCACTTGTTGGGTTGAAAGCCGTGACTGTGAAAGGCATGACACGCATCACATCGCATCGCATCGCATCGCATCGCATCCCAGCACACAACAGCCAGATCGGCATGCGTTCATCCGCGTGTGTACTGTATCTCGCTCATTCAGCTCTTGCTTTTTGTTTTTCTAAATAAGTTATCAATTAAAAAAAATCACGATAGTTTATCTGTGATCCGTGATCGTGTATCACGTACTGTACAGTAAATCAGGTTCACTCGTGATTGAGATAATTGCCAGCGCGTTTCTGCACATACAGTACAGTACTCTGTACATGCGTCACTCGGCGAAGGAACAAAATCAGAGAAAGAAAGACAGAAAGACAGAAATGCCTCCTCCACACACTCAGTCGTGAATGACAAGTAACGAACAAATCGTGAATTTAGCATCTAGGCTAGATCAGCAAGGAAGCGGCTTTATCTTGATATTTATTATTTTATAATAGTTAGCCCAAGTCGTACTCTACGTGGTAGTCTGCTGATGCAGGATCGGGCAGATGGCCACTTTCAGCTAAGGTAAGTGGCAAATGTGAATCACGAATGCAATTAAAGGGTCCACACTTAGGGCTCAGCTCACCACGTGCAACTCGAGACTCGCTGCGGATGCGGGCAATGGCGAAAAGCTCGAATCTCAAACATGAAATATGGAACATGGAACATAGACAGCCTTCCATCGTGACGTGCAGTCCTATGTGATTCATGATTGCCGCCTGGTCACACCATCGTGCGTCACACAGGTATTCATAGCTTGTTGAATTGGAGAAGACATCGATCCAGTTAATACTACAAGGCAGAAATAAGTTATGGTCCACGCTCCCCTCTTTACTCTGCATACCTATGCATTGCAGCACGTAGCATACGCTCGTCGTGCTCCTCCTTGAGCATGTCGAACCCACGTAGCGAGCTTTCCCCCACCAAATCCTGCACGATCGCCTTGAACTTGTCTAGCTCGGCCGCCAGCGTGATCGCCGCCATTCTTGCCGTCGTAAAGCGCAAGTACATCGGGTCGCGCAACACGGCCCAGCTGACAACATCTTGACCCTCGATCGCAGTCTGCCCGCCCTTCTCCGCATCCTTCTTCCGCAAAAACGCGTCCAAGTTGCGACTTCGTTGTGTGTAGACAAAGTAGTTTTCCAGTAACGACAACGAGGCATGATTCAGACGCTCGCCATTCCTCAATGCCTTGGAGAGTAGATCAAACATTGTGCAGATCTCGGAAAGATATTGAGGGTCAAGCAGCGTTGTCAACCTCATCAGCTGTTGCCAGTCCATCTCGCTCTTGTTCGGCTCGGATGGCACGCTCTTGGGCGGCGTGGCGCCCTCCGAGACGGTCGGCATGCCATCAAATGCGCGTATCGACGAAATGATGCTCCCCAAAGATTCGACAATTGTTGCGTGTACCGTGGCGATTTCAACGTACCTTTCGACAGGCCATCGGCCACGAATGTGAAAGTCCATCGCTGCCATGCGTATCTGCATCGGATACATTGCCACGCGCGCGCTGATCGCCATAAACCGAGCTCGCAGCACCGGCTCTCGTTCCTGCCAGAGCTTGGCTACGGCATCGCTGCGTGATTGCTTCTTTTCGTCGCCAGCCTCGATCTGGTTCTCAAAACCGGCGCGCTCGTCTTGCTGCATCTGCAAACGGTTGCGTGCGATCCAGGTTTCCATCACATCGATAAACAAGTCGTTGAGCTGTCGAGTCACCTTGGCCATGCTCTTACGCAGTAACAGGCGGCTCGACACAGGCCGAGGGAAGACCATGACCAGAAACGCCACAGTCAATCCCACCATCACCAAGACGGTTCTTCTCCATGCAACGTCGATTCCGATGCCGCTACTAGCCGTGACTTGTAGGTGCGTGTCCACCCACGAGTAACCGACGATCAGTACAACCGAAACCGACAGCATGATGGCTGGAAGCATCAACATCTTTGGAGCCCACACGCGTAGAAACACTAGCGGAATGAATCCCACCGCGCACGTGGCAGCGAGCCCGTATGGGTTGCCGTTGCCCTTGCCGGTAGAAATATACCATAACACCGTTCCGTACAGCAGCCCGATCAAGGTGCTGACGATGCGCAACGCAAAAGTCAGTATCAGCTCGCCGCCAGAGAGTGCTGCAGAGGTTTGCGCCATGATGAGCGCCCAGATACCTCGGTGCTTGTAGGCAAACCCAGCCGATTGCGGCACCACGAATGTGATCCACACAGCAAAGGACGCAATGCACATTCGTAGCGCATAGATGCCTGTGGTTCCGGTAACAAAGTAGTATGTAGCTGCTACACCCCTTCCAATACGATGCCCAAAGCTTGTTGGCGGCAAAGCGTCGGGGTCACGGGCATAGTAGCGTTGCTTGTACGTCCGTTTTTTCCTTCCCGAGCCTTTCTTGGCACTGTCCGTGGCTGAAGTAGAGGCTTTCTCTTCGTCGATGGGGGGAGATGAGCGGGAAGGCGAAGAGCGAGTGGGTTCATTTTCCTCATCCGAATCGCTTTCACCCTCCATGTGGCCTTCCAGGTTGGCTCGAGAGGCAGCATCGTCGGTCGAGGACGCAGTCTGCGCTCGATCTTCTCTGAAATCCTTGTCAAGATCTTCTTCGCGTTCGAATTCAGCGTCACCTTGGCCGAGTCGATCGAGGCCGTCTGTTGATCCGCGTTTGTCGCTTGTGAGAAGACCAAACAGGCGACCGAGATGTTTTGGCGCCCAGAAGCGCTTCTTGGTACCTGCGCGATCAGCGATGCTGAGCAGCTCGCCATGAAGCTCAGAGACGCAATCCAGGGCATCGAGCACGTTGGAGACGTAGACGAGGCAGATGTGGAGTGGTCGAGCACCGGCGCGGAATGCGCGAATCGACTCTTTGGTCTGCAAAAAGTGTTGTTCGAGGTCGAGATCGGGATGCAAGGCACGGAAGTGATCGGCGTAGGGCTTCAGCAGCTCGAGCCTCCTTTCATCGAGCAAGCTTTGTCGAGCGTCGTCCAGGGCGGTCTTGGTTTGGTGCAGTTGGTAAAGAACTTGGTCGATGGGCCGCTTCTGTTTCCAAGAAAGGTTGGCCTCGAAATAGGCCTGAACCGCTTCGATCGAATCGTCAGCAGCGGCGAGGGATGGTGCAACTGCATGGTGTAGGATACGGAGCATACGCGACATTGAAACCTGCTGCTTTGCTTCGCTTGCAAAGACAGTCTGGCGGACGCGGTGTATAGTAGAAGTCTCGTGCAACCTGATCGGTTGGAGGCGTTCTTTGGAGGGCAGAGCCTCTGCGCCGTGCTCTCCATCGACTAAGTAGCCTGCCTCCGTTTTCGACGGGTCCCAGCCTTCGTCGAAAGTGTGACGATCGGCAAGACCCGCTTCATGTGTAACCAAGCGCCAAAAGGCATTAAGCAGCGTAAATTGGAGGTTGACGGAACGAGACTTGCGGAAAATGAGTTTCATGTCGCGAGCGCTGAGGTAGGATCGATAGACTTCCATGCCCAGAAAGATCGACATGCCGTTGATCTCTGCAACATGCTCGGCGAGGGTGATACGATTCGTCTTGATCTTAGCGAGCAAGTTGGTGGCAATTTGGACGGCTTGGTCTTCAGCTTTGAGATTTTCTTCGAGCAAATCGCTGGAGGCTTGAGTGAGGTCGGTGTGGTGAGAATCATGCAGTTGCGAGACGTCTGTGAGAGCGGAATAGTGCAAACGACCGAGGTCACGAGTTGTTTGAAGCAAGGCGACGAAGCGTAGTTGCCACATATAAGCAAGAGTCTCGGGAAAGACGAGGATCTGCGTGGCGAGACAGACAGCGAGCGAGCAGCCAATAGGGATCATAAAAGTCTCGCCAAGCGAGTAGCGAGCGTAAGGAAAGAGCGGGCCATAGGAAACCATTACATCGAGGACGATGAGCAGAAAAATGGTGCCAATCTTGAGCTTAGGCAACTTGACTTGGAGAACAGCAACACAGTAGACGCCGATCATGAGGAAAATGCCAAAGACAGCGGTGCAGCGCACGTCGAGGAAATCTCCTTGGAATACGGCTGCGATGGCATATGCCTCTGGATTGGTGGCGGAAGCAGCTGAGGACTTGACTCGTTGGATTTCGGATGCCAACAGCGGCTGGCTTCGAGCACGAGTTGCAGCAGCCATGGCAGCACAGCCCCAAGCCCAGCCTGTAAGGGCGCCAATGGTGACGATGCCGAAAGCGAGAACAAAGATGAAAAAGGGCATTGAAGGCGGGATCATAAGCGTGAGCATGCAGCAAAAGAAAGCGGCTTGGCCGAGGACGCGGAGGGAGGAGTTGGGGATCATGAGGACGAAATTGGCCCACGTAGCGACCCAGCACCTTGCCAAGATTCTAAGGGAGCGCGAAGAGGTGATATTGTCCATGATCCAGCCTGGCAGCTTGGAGGAGTTGTTAGCGTCTGTGGCTAGTGGGTCTGTCTTGCCAGTCGAAGAGGGGGCAGCGTTTGCTCGAGCATCTTGGTCGGACGACTGGATCTTGGTAGCAGTCTGAGACGGCGCGACGGGATCGTTTGCCGGTGTCGACATGTTGGCCAGGTAGCATGGGTTGCAGAACTGCGATGCTTGATGTTGCGAGACTTATATAGCAATGTCGCCAACGACGAAGCTCGCAATGTGAGGCAAGCGGATGTTCCTCGAGTGCGTTCGATCGACGGTGTGTTTAATAGAATGCCAGCTTGAGTGGAGACTTTATGGAAAAGGCGTGGTGAATCGTGAATACGACAAGGTCAAAGCAGCAAACACGAAAGTCTGGTTTGGTGTGTTGTTCAGCCTCACGAATCATGAATCACGAATGACAGAGTCGCATCCACAGAATCGTGAGTAGGCGAGGGCGCAAGGCTCTGTTCAAGATGATAATAAACTTAGACGTGCATCTCTTGACGAGGCCCGAACGATTAACGTTAACGTTAGTTAGTCTATCGGCGTGGTCACAACAACGACCAGGTGTATTCAGTAACAAAGTGCCTCTGCTGCAACGCGCATTCACGATTCACGGCATGCAGTTACGCCCATTGTTTCCATGCTCTATTCGTGATTGTTTTCCGGCATCACGATCCAGACGCGTCTCGAGTCTACTTGTACGCTGCGTTCCTCTTATGTGTCAGCTAGCTCTACGCATTCGTGATTGAATCGTGAATGAAGCAACATCATGTTTATAACTAACTTAAATCAACTTTTCGTGACTTGATATCTTGATTCAGGCGTGGGAACACACACCGCATCACGATTCTTGATTCGTGATTGTTGCAACGGATCTCGGACAAGACGAGCTTTCCCGCACTCTCTTTGTGGAGGAGGGTTGTGGGAGTAAAGATGAACCAATCACGAATCGTGAATGGGCTAACGGCTCCCGACGCCCTTGTTGATCTGATCACGTGCCATCTGTAGTCCTCAACCCTGATCGACTCTGGAACATTCACGATTCACGATTCGTGATTGCCAGCCGACTGTGAACGAGCTCACGGCACTCGACCGGTCAATGTCGCAACAGCGAAAGGAAAGGTCGGCTTCGCCATCGACATCTTCCAAAGTGTTCCCCAACAAGCGCAATCGTTGCGACAATCGGAGCACTCCGACCGACTCTGAAGGAGCGTCGTGCTCAGCAGCTTTGTTGAAAACACAAGTGCTTGAAGCTTTTGGCTCGTTCCGAGATGAGATCGACGCTCACAACGACTGTCGCGAGCGGCTCATCAAGTCGTCTCGCGATGTGACGGCTATGTCCAAAAAGGTCATCTTCCTCTTACATCGATTTGATATCAGTGACTTTGCATCGAGCGAGACATCTAGCAAGACGAAGCAGCTCTTTTCTGAAGCCGAGACCAAGTTGCAAGAGATCATCTCGCTTTTACGCCAAGCTGCTTTGTCAGAAGGTCTTGGCCCGCTGGAGGTATCATCAGCAAAACCCGACGTATCGACAAGGCGACTTCGAGCTCAGCGATACGAGCGCAACATCGGTGCAGGTCTCGAAGAATTCATCGAGGCCATCTCCTTCTATCACTACTTGCGTACTCAACGGCTCATTACGCTGCGTCAGATTCAGGATCGATTCCTGGTCGAGTCCATTCCAGAATCGCACTTCTATCTCGAACATGAGCCACGTACATCAACCTCTCCTGCCCGCCCAATAGCTGCAGCGACGTCGCAAGACAGTTTTGCCATGCACATTCCTGCACATCGATACCTTCTCGGACTCTCCGATCTCACAGGCGAGCTTATGCGCTTCGCCACCAACGCCGTCGGCCAAGGCGACACAGGCATTGTAGTCAAACAAGTGCTCGCCCTGACTCGGCAGCTCCGAAACGCCCTCGATCCTTTTGTACCGCTCTTGCGTGATCTCGGCAAAAAGCAGACCGTCACCAATCAGAGTCTCCAAAAGATCGAAGACAGTAAGTTGAGCATGCTCCACCAGTCTGACCACCTCGCCAAAATCACCTCTAACCAATTCTCTTGCATCGTTCCTCAACCGCGCCTCAAAACCAGTCCTGTACGCAATCACCGTCCGCTCAGCAGAATTCGGCTCGGACCCACAAGCCCTTCGTGAAATGGTGCGCAGGACTCTTGCCTCCTCGTCAGCATCCAACGCTCGCAACGCTCGTGATGGCGAAGAGTGAGCTTCGTCACAAGCACATGACAAACAGCAAAGCGCACAAAAACCAAGCCAGTAAAGAATGGTATTACAGGATGCGATTAGGTGACACTGAATAAAGACGACCCGGGAAAGGAATGTGAGATGCAAAGAGAAAGACGAGATAGTAATCACGAATAGGTGTTCCGAGAGCGGCAAAAGGGAGAGGGTAGTACTTTGCAGTTGCCAGGTAGGCCTACGAGAGTAGAGTCGGCTTCAACCCTCCAAGTTCAGCTACGGCGGATCGAGCGGCATCTGAGCACGCGCCGCCAGCTTGGCGTATTCTTTCTGAATCACCGATCCGAGCTCAGGCTCGGCCTCGTCCTCTTCATCGTTGATTGCAGACCTCAGACGCGTCAGAGAGCCCGGGCGTGACGACGAGGCAAGCACACTAAACCCAAATGGTTTCACGCCCTCCCCAACTGCTGTCGACGGGCGATTCGCGCTGCTGCCGCCATCACCGGTGACTAGGCGGCCTCTCGCGCCTGCAGAAGTTGAAGCGCGTGTCTGAGAGCCAACTTTGTCGCGCGATGACACGCCAGGACGAACGTGGGCCGATGTCGATGCACGACGGCCTCGATGATCGCCGTGGAAGCCAAGGACATTGCCCGATAGGCTGTCTTGGTCATCAATCGAGTCGGAGCTCTCGGTAGAACATGCTGTGTTGCCTCGAGACGTGCGTGGACGCGCTTCGTCTGTAGCCCCAGCTTTTGCAACCGATACTCTCGGCTCAATCCGATCAAGTCTGATCCGGTCGCGAGAGTCTTGCTCCACAGTGTCGCGAAAAGCGAGTAGCGCGTTGTCATCAACCGCAGATATCTTGTCGGTTGCTAGAGTCACGCTTGGACAAGTTCTTAGCCCCACATCCGACGAGGCAGCCTCGCTGACAGCATCCCGCGGCAAGAGCGTCCTGTGCGAGGACACTGACTCTGACGCAGATAGCGAAGGTGATGGTAAATCAGGCGCTGTTCGAGGACGCGGGTTGCGATGAGCACTGTTTGTGAGCGGATCGTCACGTAAGAAGCCAAAGTAGGCGGTCTCTGCAGGACCGCTGCTACCTCCGATTGCGCCACGTTGAAGCGGATCAGTTTCCGCTGCAAGAACGGACTGACAGCTTCCTGAGCATCCGAAAGCAGACCCTGGAGAGACAGGAGATGCTGTTGCGGGACGCTTGAGTTGCTTGTGCAGATGCACCTGCCTTGGCCCGAAACGTGCGGCGGCTTTGACACTGTCAACGTCATACACCTCTTTGCTATTGAGCCGGACTCCGGCAGACAACGGCGGTGAGGTGACAAAGGTGCGGCGTTTCTCCTCCATAAAAAATTCATGCTGGTCATCCGAATCTTGATCGTGGTCGCGAGTTGCAAGGCCAATCTGTGCGCATGCTGCGGTAACGACCGGGCTGCTGGGCGAACCGAGGAAACTGCAGACCGGGGGAGACTGCGAGACAGCTGTGTCCAATCGAGTCTTCATATTCGGCACCAATGGGCGGCTGCCCCGTCGAGGCGGGAGCACATCACCGGCAGAATTCGGTCGCCTCGCCGAAGAGGAGGACGGGACTTCAGCTTCGCTCGTGTGCGGTCGAGACGATGACGCTGAGCCCAAACGACGCGAGTAGGCAGGAGCGGGCGCGCCCTGAGACGCTGAAGAGTCTCTGCGCAAAGGTCCGACGTTAATATTGCTTGGCACTACGAGATTGTTGCGAGCGATGATCATGGTGCTTGGCACGTTGCTGAGAATGTCCGGTGAAGCGTCGATAGAGGCATGGGCTGCCTCGACGTCACGAATCTGATGTGTGGCGACCAAGCACGTCGGTGTTCTTGGTACAGACTGCAAAGATGGGTCCGATAAGGTGCGGGCTTTGTTTTGAGGCCGGAACTCACCCTCAACGTAGAATGCCAGCGAATCGTGTTTGTCCTTGTTGCGGCTCGTGCGCGTTGGGTTGGAGGCGGCGGCTTCTGTGCGGCCACCATCGGCAGAATCGTTGATGGGGCTGTAGACGGAATGAATGTCGTTGGCGCTAAGGGCAGAATCGCGATGCTCCTCAGCCCATGCGAGAAAGTAAGACGGAGGTCGATTAACATTGTGAGGCGCAAGTTCGCGGGTCTGTCGCCAAGCGCGTCGAAAGATACGACCTGCCATGGAGCTTGCGACGGCGTTGCTGGCGACCAAATTCATCAGTCGATAAGCATACGTGTCAGTCAAGACGTAGACGAGAAGCGCCGAGATAAGAAAGAGGAACTGAATGGCAAAGAATGCGGTGGTCTTCTGGACAAGCATGGTCTTGACATCTTCCGCATCCAGGTTGTGTCGACTTGAAGGGAACAGACTGCACAAGAGACCGCGCCAGCCAGCCTTGTTGAGTTTGCAGACGGTGAGGACAAGGCAGACGAGATCAAAGATGAGGAGCGAGCCAAACACGCCGACGACGTAGAAGCCGTTGAAATGCCAGGAGCAAAAATTGGAAGTGGGCAGCTGGGATCCGTAACTCATGACTGGAAGGAGTATGCCAAAGGCGACGACGAGCAACCAGGTTGATACGACCAAGGAGACCACCTTTTGCTTCATGTGCCAGATGGAACATGTGCGTAGGCAGAAAACGAGCATGGTGGCGCTAATTCCGGTGCTGAAGAGCGCGGTGCTGCCCTTCATCCAAGCATCACAGTGATTTGTCATGATAACGCTGTTGGTGACGGCAGTGACGAGCCAAGAGAGACTGACGTAGCGCGAGAGGAGGTAGGCTATCGAGTAGATGCTAGAGAAGCTGCTGGACCACGTCGTCTCCTTGATGACGCGAATGTCAAACGAGATGGTGGAGACAATATCCCAACCGAGGGCTCCCATCCACATGGAAGAGTAGATGAGGCCGATGATGGCAGCATGGGCGGTTTCAGAATTGACATGGAGGAAGATGTTGTCGCTGGTGGGATTGACCACAAATATCTGTGGGACGGCGAGGTTGATGGAAGTGTTGGCAGAGAGATTGGCATAAGGGTGAGGTGGGAGTGGAGATGACGGGCTGGACGTGAGCAGGCTGTTTGGGTACATTGCTCCGCGTTGGTAGACGAGCGATGCTGGACTGAGATGATTCGGCATGGTCGAGGCTGCTGCTCGTCGGCACCGTGACTAGCCAACAAGCCAGCCGATGGTGCCGCTGTGCCTACGAGATGGTACCAGAGACGGCGATGGGAAGGAGGGCACAACAACTGTCTCGAATCGGTCGACTGCCGAGCCACATGTGTGGAGAGAGCGACTACGGCGACGAGCACCGCCTTGAAAGAAGGATTGGCAGGATATGCCGGTGGTAAAGGTGGTGTTGGTGAAAGATGCGACTCGCCGGCTTACGCTGTACCTAAGTGACGGGCGGTCGAATGAAATCAAGGCGCGTGATACGTGACTGCTTGCGAATGAAAATGCAGACGTGTTGGTCAGTGGACGGACTGAGTAGCTTCTGGAGAGCCGACGCAGTGCGTGCTCAGCAATGCGTGCTCAATCGAGATCGAAACCGAAATGAAGGCTATGAGGCAGCGTGGGTAAGCCAGCGTCGGATGCAAACCGATGGTGTGCGGTATGTGATGCGGTATGTGACGGAAGTGGCAAACGACAATCCCGGATGCGACGGTGAAAAGTGGCACAGAGAGTCAAGGTCGACGACGTGCTCAGACAACGGTCGAGCTCGCCATGTTACACGGTGAAGCCTGATCCTATCTTGGGCCAAGCCAGTGCTAAAAAGAGCGAGCGGATGCAGACTAGGTAGCGAAGCACGCAGCTGATCTCTGCTTTCTTGGCAGCGCAGCGTGAGCACGTACGGAATCGGTCGGTGTGGGCAGCAGCCAAAGGCAGGTAGAAGGTTCCCCTCAGCTACAGGTCTCACACAAAACAGCTGCATCTGTTTTGCGGCTGTATTGTGTGCGAGTGGGCTCGATGCGAAATTCCGAAACATGACAGCTCCGCGTAGCAAATCGGAGCAGCGGGCGGAGCAATCATCTCGGCAGAGGCGGTAATGACAACGGCAACCGCCGCGGATCATCCGAGCAGAGATGGAAAGCAACGCTCCTTGCGGAATCTCAACGCCTTGGCGAGCTGAGCAAGCCAAGCCACAAAACGCAAACGTACAGGTAAGTAATCAGTGGCTGTACTGTGAGTGCGAGTCACCACTCCTTCGGAAGCGTTTAGCCGCATTTCCCCTTTTTTTCCCACTCAGTGCGCCCTCGCATACGCACTAAAATTTAATCGAGACGCAGACAATGTGAATGGCTGCAACACACATTCGTGATTCGTGATTCTCCTGTGACTGTGGCCAATCGTGACCCATGCGATGATGCTCAGACGGCTTGGCATGAATCACGAGTGCGTAGCGCTATATTGGTCGGCGGACAAGCCTCCAGTTCCGATCAAGCCCTGGCCCCCTTCAAAACGAATCGTTCCAATACAACGCCATGGGCTGGCAGCGGGATACCGAGGCTAGATTCGTGGCTCTACGCTGTAGAAGGAATTGAGATGCAGTTCACGAGTAGTATAAAGTTGAAGCGGAGCCTCAATCCTGGCTACTGTCTTCTTTGAATTGGATTCAAGGATCTGTCGTATCTGTCATATCGCACATCGCCTTCCGATCATTCCGACTTTTCGGCGGTCATCCGCCTATTCCCACCATTTCCGGCGGTCACTGCTCAGCTGCATTCATGATTCGTGATTTTCGATAAGTTACAGTACCTTTCTGTTGGTAGAGCTCCTGCGTCTTCACTCTGGTGTCTGCGGATTCACAGAAGTGCAACAAATACAGGAGATGCCTAGTGTGATTTCACGCGTGATCATCGATGCTGCTTGGTCATGGTTTACCTCAGCCAGTCTGTCAGTTGCATGCTGCCACGCCTAAATCTCCGTTTTTCAGTCCCAACGGAAACAAAACACGTGAAACAGATCTGATCTTCGTTTACCCATGCGTGATGCTAGGTTAAGCTCAAGACTGGCAAAAATCACAAATGTTAACCCTGACCACTCTCTGACTCTAAAACAAACTCTGACTCTTCGCTCGTCGTGGATTCACGATTCACGATTCACGATTCACGATTCACGATTCACGATTCACGATTCACGATTCACGATTCACGATTCACGATTCACAATCACGAATTCACAATTCGTGGGTATGCTAGCTGGACGATGGAAGCATTCGGCGCAATCACTTGCATCGCGCTCTAACTGCTCAATATCTGCACAATCACGAATGGTGGAGGAGGGGCGGTGGCACCAGCATTCATCACCATGTTTTGACGATAGATACGTAAAGATTACTGTCTGGTTGCGTGGAATAATAGCCACGTGAATAGATCTGCTCCCCGATCTACCGATCTGATTCGATGCACTTTCCGCGTTTATGTCCTTTATACTCCTAAGCACTCTTGGCTGGTGTTGCTCGGAAATACACCTTGGAGATGCGAATTTAAGCTGCGTCTTTTACAAGCTGGTCACATGCCTCTGCCGTGTGCGGTTTAGGTCGGTGTTAGGCCATGTGTCCACTGTCAACCCCGCAATCACGAATCGCTTGATGATTCAGGTCTTCATCGTCTCCGTTGACGATTGCAGAGCACGGCTGGTAACACCCTTGTTGGCTCTTTCGGATAGCCTTCGGCATTCGTCCTTGCAAGTGGGGTCGGCTTTAGTATAGCCGGTTCGAATTAGTGGGTTCTGGTCATACCTACCTTGCAGCTCTCGCAAACCTTGATCTTTGTCTTCACACTCGACCCCGACCTCGACGCAGACATTCATTTGTGTCTATCAAGTGCCTATCTAGCTGCTAAGCGCAACTCGTTAGCTTGCTGGTACGAGGCAAATCACACATCTTCTTGTAAGATCGTCCGTCGATAAGCTTGGTTGATTGCGCTCGAGCTGGCTGTCAACCGAACCTCGAGCCAAGGCTCTGTGAACTCTCGAGCATCAAGAAGTCTGTTGCCTATTTAGCATTATAAACCGTCCAAAGGCAGGCATCAATAACCCTTTTTCGCGCACCAACTAGTCCAACATCCATACCATGACGCAGCCTAGCTCCAAGTTCAGTATACCTTTGGGTCCTTATACGATTTACGATCCCAACACAGGCATCTATGCTTCCAGATTGCCACCGCCCCAGGCTGCGTCCAAAACTGTCTTTGACTTTTGCTTGGGCAGTGTGAGCTTCGACGATGCCGGTACAGCCATCACGGACTGCTCCACAGGTAGATCTATCTCGTACGGCGAGCTGAGGCTACAATCGCAACGATTCGGCCTCGGCCTGATCACCAAAGCGCAGCTCAAGCCCGGCGACACGATCCTTGTAGCGCTGCATTCTTCGATCGACTTTGCCGTCTCTGTGATGGCTGCCCAATTTGCCGGTCTCCGCGTCGCGCTCGCCAACCCTGATTATGCGCGCAAGGAGCTCAGGCACGTATACAGGCTGGTCAAACCCAAAAAGGTCATCATGCATAGCACATACCTTGGTCGAGCTGCTGCTGCCAATGTGAAAACTTTCACCGTCATCCTGACCGATACAAAGCTCGGTCGAGGCGGTGTGCTATCGATTGGCGAACTGCTGGCAGACGAAGCGCTAGCAAAGGCAGCAAAGCCGTTTTTGCCAGACGATTTGAATACGACCGCTTATCTTCCATCGTCGTCAGGCACCACAGGTCTGCCCAAAGCGGTTGAAATCTCGCACAGGAACGTGGTTTCGATGCTTTCTATGAACCTCAATACTCCTGGGTTCGTGCCTGACGAACTCAAGGGCGAGCAAATGCGCATGCTCACGTTCCTGCCCTTCTTCCACGCCTACGGCCTTGTCGGTCAACTCCACCTCATTCTTGCGCTGCGAGGTCAGCTTTTTATCCTTCGCCCTTTTACAGCACAGGCGTTTTGCGACGCTGTACCGGCGCACAAGATCAATATGCTCAACTTTGTGCCACCAGCACTGACCAAGCTGATCAAGCATGCTGGTATCGATAGAAACGTCTTCGCCACGGTCAAGCGCGCGCGTTGTGGAGCTGCGCCGCTGGATGCAGAGACGGAAGCCAAATTTGCCGAATTGACGGGTGTCCAGGTCAAACAGGGTTGGGGAATGACCGAGCTGACATTGGCAGGATTGGATCCGTCTAGCGGACAGCAAAAGGCTGGTTCGGTTGGATGTTTGATCGCGGGCACGCTTGCCAAAGTGGTCGATGTGTCTAGCGGTGAACCGGTGCAAACGGGACAGCGCGGCGAGCTGCTCATCAAAGGTGACCAAGTGTTCAGAGGCTACCTTGCGAATCCCCAAGAGACCGAAGCAGCCTTTACCGCTGACGGCTTCTTCCGCACTGGTGATGTCGTCATTGTGGATCCGCATACTGGCGAGTTCACCGTAGTCGATCGACTGAAGGAACTGATCAAGTATCAAGGCTTTCAAGTTGCGCCTGCCGAACTCGAAGGTGTCCTGGTCACGCACCCCAAGATCGCCGCAGCAGCCGTGGTGGGAAGGTTGGACCAATCCAAAGCCACTGAATTGCCATGTGCCTTTGTCCAACTTAGTGATCAGGCAAAGCAACACGCCGCGTCGTCCACCGACGACTTGGCCAAAGAGATCGACCAGTACGTCCGCTCCAAAGTGTCGCACCACAAGTTTTTGCGCGGAGGCATCCACTTTGTCGACCAAATCCCCGTCAGTGCGAGCGGCAAGATTCTGCGCAAAGACGTCAGAGCGCTGCTTGAAACGCTCCCGCAGCTATCTTCGCCGCGAGCAAATCTGTAGACCGCATCGGCATCCCATCGCCATCCGAATCGGCGCTGCACACCAAGCAGATCCTGCGCCCCGCATCCCATCTCAGAACTACACGTAACAGACTTGCAGCAAACAGTGAAAGGCGTGAATTGATACGAATACATGAGTGACGCTTGATCGTGACTACGAGCAACGAGAGAAATACAATAAAGAGACGGTGCAAAAGCTAGTTGCGCAGCGATCACGGATTCTGCTACTGTTGTTGCGGGTTGAAACCGATCTGGTGGGAATTGACACCTTGCGCCTGCGCCTGCGCTTGCATGTGTGCCATATACTGTTGACGGATCTGGTGTTGCAGATGCGGAGGCAGATTCTGGAAGTTAGGCACGCCGCTCATCGGCATTCCGATTGCTGCGCCCTGTTGCTGCTGCGGTGTGGGCGACGCCGCAGAAGCCGCAGGAGATGCCTGCTGCAAACCAGGCGGTTGGAATCCAAATTGCTGTTGAGCTGCAAACTCGCCCATCGAGCCTAACGTCGCTGGGCTCGATGCAGACTGCATCTGAGAAGCATCAAAGCCAAGGTTGGATGATCCTGTGCGGTTGCGTCCTCCGACGCTCGTCATGCTGCCGACCGAGCCTGAGCTTCCCGGTCGAGTTTGGAATGCACCCTGTCCGCCACCCAGAGGTGTGCCCGCTCTTCCGGGCACCGCCGCTCCATATGCACTGGCAGACGGACTGGCCAGCGCTTGGCTTGGGCTGTCCGAATGACGGCTAACCGGCTGTGTCGTCGCCGGACTCGAAATGCCAGCTTGAGCTCCGTTTGGCATCGTAGCTGGGCTGCCGACCGTCGAGGTTGAGCCGGTCGAGGCATGACTACCCATCGCCTTCTGCCTCTGCAGAGCGGCGTTCTGCAACGAAGTCATGTGCTGAAGCTGCACCTGCAACGGCATGGCTTTGTAGCCGCTGATGTTAGCCTCCATGAAGGTGACCCATGGATGTGTGCCCTGTCCGCGAATATGTGATTGCAGAGCATGTAGGTTGACGAGCGCGTTCGGTCCAAAAGCCTGTATGAGCGCTTGAGCCTGCGGGTTGTTGGCAATGTTCTGCGCTGCAGCGGGCGGAGCAATCGGCACGGGCGGGGCTAACGACAAGTCAGGACCTTTGCTCGACTGATGCGGTTGGTGCTGTGCTGCTTGTGATGCCGATGCTGCTAGTTGCTGACTCTGTTGACCAGCAGACGTCGACGATGAGACGGGCTCAGAGGCGGTCGTCGTCGGTGCGTCTGTGGGCAGCGGCTGATTGGAAACATACGACGGTGTTGCCGCGGCTGAATTATCCTGAGATGGATCTATATCTTTGCCGACAGCTCGTTTCCTGGGATCGTCGGAGCCAAGATCAGCCGTCGAGTCGCGCGAACGCTTTCTGCCATCTGGGAGAGGCGAGCTCGATGGACAAGCAGCGCTGAACAGAGCGATGAGCTTGTCAAAGAGTGCAGGAATTGGTGATGAAGGCGCATGCTCGCTGCGTGGGAACGGCTCGAGCCGCGGCAAGGCACCACTGGTTGGCGCTCGTCCACTAGGGTCGACCGACTTACCGGCTTGGTCAGCAATACTGGCAAGATAGCCCAAATTTGCTTGCAATCGCACGGCAGCTTCGCGATAGATAGGGTCCATGGTGAGGTCTTTGGACTGCAAATCTACACAGAGTCGGATGAGCTCTTTGTTGATGCGCAGAATAAGAGCAACTCTACTTTCTCGAGCTGGAGTTGTCGGCACCGATTCACCCGACTGGCCTACCGAGGTACCGCCTACCGAGGTACCGACGACTGGCGACCTTCTCTCTGGTGTAGCAGGAGCTGAAGCAGGAGCTGAGGCAGTCGCAGCTTGGGTTGGAGGAACAGCTTTCACAGCAGGTGCTGCATCGACGTTCTCGACAGAAAGTGGGGATGGAGCCGCCTGTTCTTTGGCTGCAGAGGCCACACCTTTGGGCTGATCCGAGGCTGTAGCTTTTGACGGGTCTACCTGATCTTGCTTCGGTGAAAGGACATGATCTGACTTGCCATGATCCTTGGCAGCCGCCTCGTCGGATGGTGCTGGAGCAGTTGCTTGTGGTTGAAGTTGTGGTGCTGAGTCGGTAGCAGCGTTGGCGTTCGTACTAGCAGACTCGATTGATGCCGTGGCTGCTGTCGTGGCTGTGGGTTGTGTCGCCGACGCGCTGGGGTGAGAAATTGAGACGCTTGTCTCATGTGCGCTTTCTTGAGTTTGCGAAGGCTTGGTCGGCTCCGGTGCTGGAGCGGTTGCTGTTTCGGTGGATGTTTTGTTATCGCTGATAACGCTATTTGCCGTTTTTGTTGTGACACTTTCTGAGGTCAAAGGATCAGCAGCAGGCGGTGCAGGCGCAGAGCTCGGTTCTAGTGCAGGTGGAGGGTCTTTTGGCTCTGATGTCGGCAAAGGTGCTGCGGGGCTAGCGGGTCTTGTTGCAGGTGCAGGATACTGAGATGTATTTGGGGATACAGCAGCAACCGCTTGTGTAAGAGTGGGCGCAGCTTGGGTGGTTTCATTCGCTGGAGCCACGAGATCGGGTTGACCTGGAGCAGTTGTGGACGCACCATCCACGGCCGAAGCGACTGGTGTTGTGGAAGAATGATCAGCCACATCCATAGGTGCAGATGTCTGTTCGCTTTGAGTCGGTTGTGATGTGGTGAGGTACTGGAGTGTCGTTTTGTTCTGATCAGGAGTCGCTTGAGGGGGCGTGGCGTCGGACCGGTGGAGGACGGCGCTTGGCGGCGCCGCGGCTGATGTCGTTGATACTGATGCTTGCATACTATGGTTTGCTGCTTCTGTAGATGTCGAAGTTGGAGGCAGTGTGTCTTGCTGATCAGTGGGCACCAAAGACAACGGCTGAGACACTTGTGCCTGAGCCGTTGGCTGAAAAGTGCCAGATGTGAACGCGACTGAAGCGGAAGCAGCTGTAGAGCTCTCTGTTGGTGAGAGGATGGGTTGCGGTTTGGGATCCATTGTGGAATGCGCGTCACGGAAGCAGCTGTTGCAGAGGGTATACGAACGGCAATACAAGAATCGTGAATGAGGAGCCCTAACCCTAAGATCGACAAGGCCGATCGGCGTTGGAAGTGAAGCAAGCGGATGAAAGACGAGCAGCCGGAGCTCGATGTGTGAGTTGAAATAGACAAGCTTTTGACAGTTGCGCAAAGAGGTAAAGAAAGAGCGAGGTGAAACGGATGAAAGACTTTGGTCGTGAGTAGGATGATGTGGTCAAAACGCAAAAGCCGAGGAAAGCGAAGAAGTGAGAATAATCGTATTTCACCAATCGTGAATCGTGAATCACGAATGGCACAACCGAAGCACAAACACGAACACGGAAGCAGCGCAGACACGAGAAAATGTCTTTGTGGTCCACAATCGTGAATCACGAATTACGAGTCGTGAGTCAAAGTTGGCTCTGTCCTTTCGGCTCGAAAGCTATCAAAGTCACGAGTCTAATATTCACGATCAACTTTTTGAAATATTCACAAATACTGGATTCACGATTCATACAGTATTTGGGTGTCGTCAACGCGTTTGCCGTTCAGTAACAGCCAAAAGGAAGAAAAAGGAAATTGTGAATGAAACGTGGTTGCCACCAAAGCACGAGTTGTGAGAGAGAGTACCTTTGACGTTCAGTACGTCCAGTGAGGAGGGTCATTTTCTAGCCTTAAATTACGAATATTTAATTACGAATGTGAATATTTCTCAGCATTTCGTTTTGTTTTCGGAAGAATCAGAATCGTGAATCGAGAATGTCATCGGCCACGACTCGTGGAAGAGAACTCAAGACTCACGCTGTGATGGTCAAGCATGCCCTGTAGGTCTCGCGATGAATCGATGGATCGCGCTTGAGATTGAGGTGCTGTCACGATCAACCCGAGGTACGGGGAATACAGTACAGTTGGAGCTCATCGGCTCACATGTCTTTGACCAGCCTGAGACATTCGGCCATCACCTGCAAGAGACCTCTGCGTGCTTCCTGAACGTGTGCTGGCATGGAACTCGTTCGGAGCTGCTTCAGGTGATGGCCAAGACTCTGCTGCAGCAGGGTCTGCATTTGCGCTTGCTCGAATCCTCCTCGGCCCTTTAGAATTTTGCCTTGAGGTTCTGACAGGTACTGCAGCACATTCAACAGTACGCAGCTGGCTCGTAGACTAAGATTGATGCCGTTGAGTTGCATCTCGGCTTCCATGTCAGCACCGTTCCTGTTCGGATCTGCGACAGTAGGCCAAAGGTCAGCTTGTTCCCAGTTGTTCCTCTCGACATCTTCGGATCGATCGAGCACAATGTTGGAAAGTAGCACCGAAAAGAGCCTATCGATCGTCATCAAAGCTTCAATAGTTGTGCCGGACTCGGATACCGTCGCCAGTAGAGCCAAAGAAGCCATCCTTGTGGCCAGCGATGCTTCTCCTTCATCGCTGTCCGAGCTCGCTTGGGATGATCCGCTCATTTTGCTGGCTTTGCTACGTCTCTTGTATGCCCAGTCGTCTGCCTCTGAGAGACCGAGAAGCACCCTGAGACGCAAGCTGAGTCGGTCTTGCGGTTCGTCTGCTATCTCTTGCGCCAAGCTTGCTGCCGATCGACGTTCCGTAGCGACAAAATAGGTCAACACCGGTTCGACCTGCAACAGGTTGACAAGCAGCTCAATCCAGGCTCTGCGCACCATGGTATGATCCTCCAAGAGCAGTTGCTCGCATGCCTGTGCAAGGACCGATGTGGTGCTGAATAACTTGCTTCCATCTTGCGTTTCGCCTGTTTTTCCCCCGGTAGGCTCTAGAGAGAATGTGGCAATTCTCATGCAGACATCGGCCGAGAGCGATGCCAGATTGGTGAGTGCAAGCAGTGATTCGAATTTCTGCAATCGAGACGCTGCTTGACACAGCAAAAGGCTGCAGATGAGCGATGCTACTGACACAAGGCCGTCCGTAGAGGGAAAGAGTAGGCTAGGATTCAAAGAGATCAATAGCTTGGCCAGCGCCTGCAATGGTGCCAGGTCGTCCGAGGTGATTTCGACGGCTGTCGATTCTTCTGAGGAGCGTGCGAAGAGACCTTCTGATTTCGACCGAGACGCCTGCAACGTGTGCAAAACGGGAGCTGAAAGAGCCAGAGCTGCCTTGAGCGCTCCCTGTTGCACAGCCTTGCCACGCATGATGCGATCTTGCTTGGTCAGCAGCGCTAGCAAAGCGGAACCGCAGGCTCGACGTACGCTTTTGCTTGGATTGAACTGCCAGCCAGAGTTATTTGCTGTCGCATCCGCTGCAGCCTTTCCAGAAGAGGGATGAGGCCCAGTAACAGCGATCGCACAGAGTGTTTCTACGCCTCTAGCTTCGAATACCGCGGTGCATCTCTGTTCTACTGAGGCCGTCGTTTCGAGCTCGTCTTGCTCCTGTGGTTGGCTGCCACCTTGCTTTTCGCCCTGAGCATCGGCAAACTTCCGAAGACGACGTACCTGCCTCTCCTCGGCGGTGAGAATGGGTGGATATGCGGTGATGTTGGACAGGATGGTGGCAAGACCAAGCTGAAGCGCGCCATCGAACCTTTGACTGTCGATGCCCAACGTTTGGCTGCGCTCCGATGCGTTTGGCGGAATGAGGTCAAAGCTTGTGCATAGTACTTGGAGAAGCTGCCGATCGACTGTGATGCGCTCCTTGAAAGTCGGCTGGACAGTGAGATAGGCCAACACTTCCAGGCAGCTGAGCTCAACGGTTCGTCGGATCTCTGTATGAGAAATTTCGACGCAAGGTGCTTGAGATGGCGACTGGCAAGGCTGAGATACATTGGCAAGCAGTTCGTCATGAACTGTGCGATAGAGCGCCTCGTCCTTTCTCCTACGTTGCAATCTGGCCTCTTGGATTTGGCGGACGTGGTCCTGTTGCGATGTTGGTTGGGCTGATGCTACTTGTGAGAGGCCATGCACAGCCTCAGAGTCAGTCGCACGATACACTTTGATGTCAGCGAGACCGGCAACGATGGCGACTGCATCTGAGCTACGCTGTTTCTCGGACGAACTTGTAGTGCCGTGTGATACGCTGGCAATGTCAAGCCAATCGAGAACAGCTTGCTGCCCAGCAAGGTATTTTCGTGTAGCGTTGGAATTTGCGGCGGCAGAGAACAGCTCTGCTACTGCCAAGCTGACAAGCGTCTCGTCCGAGAGTGCCCAGATCGAGTGTGCTGTCTGATTCTGGTTGCCTTTGCGGCGCTGTGTAAGGGCATTGCATGCTTCGGGGGCCTCGAGCACCAGATTGAGTATTCCGTCTGCAATGAGAATGTCATGCGCTTCATTGGCAAGCACGCTGAACAGAGCTGAGAAAAAGTTGAGAGCCGAAAGGAGGCTATGTGGTGTTGTATCGGCCAGCCTTGATCGTATGACGGGTGTCAAAAGCTGCGCAATGTTCTCGTCGATGTTATTGGCACGAGTCGTGTCCGGTTTGCTACTCTTGAATGGGACACGGACATTTGTTGAGGAGGAGCGCGAGGCGAGCGTAAGTAGCGCGGTGCTGCGCGCCTGTTTGAGGTTGACAAGAGCCGATGCATGATCATTATACGTCAATGGTTGACTCAATCGACCACCTTGTACGTGAGAAAGCGGCGCAAAAGCATCGACAAAGGTTTGTGCGGTGGCGGTAGACAGTGGGTCATCCGATATCGAGAAGCTGCGAATACTATCCACGAGCTCCTCCTGCATTGCAACGGTGTTGCCACTGTGCAGTTTGCAGGGGTGCGCTTGCAGTGTTGCAGTGTTTGTCGATGATTCGAGTGATGGCCTTGCTCGTCGCTGATAGTGGTGCACCGTGTTGGTTGGTTGTAGTAAGCTGCTTTCTCGAAAGTGGAGCTCATTCGTGATTAGTTTGACTCACACTTCGGGATTCGGAACATGGTCTTCGTGATTCGTGATTTTCCTGTGATTTTTTTAGGTATATTTTCAAGTGTGATTCGTGATTGTGATTCGTGATGCTCAGTTGCCAACTCTGAGAGTCTGTGTGTCGTGAGTTGATCGTGAGTGGAAATTTTTTCGGAAGACGAACACGGAAGGGTGAAGGGGGGTTCTTTCTTTTTCTTTTTCTTTTTTTTTTTGTGGTTATTCGGGATTAGTGGGCGCAAGGTGCGAGGTGTGACTTTGGACCAAGAAGAATTACGAATCGTGAATGATGAATGATGAATGATGAACGATGAATCGCCAACATCAATCACGGATCATACTTCTGTCTCGTCTTCTTTCATCTCTCGTCCCATCATCAACCGAAGCTCACCTGCAAAGGCTTGGTTTGTGAAGCCTCAGCCAAGTACCACCATCGTCGCTCGCCTCGATCACTCCCTTTTATTGCTCAAAGCGCCGTGTCTATCGGCTTGCTACACCTCCGCCTTGTCCTCGCCCTCGCCCGTGTCTTCGATTTCGCTCGCTTACCCGCTCCACTTCTGAGTGGATTGCGGCGGCCAAGGTACACATTGGCTGGCAATCTATCTCCCAGCTCATAGCTGCAGCCGACACCGCATTTCGGAGCTAGCAACGTCGCCGTTATGCTCATCACAACATAGCAGAGCTTCCGCCTGATTCCAACTCTGTTCGTCGCTCTTTTCGCCCATCGCTACCTCATATCGAGCGGCTTTGTTTAACGCAGACCGCACTTTGATACCAACGCGACTCTCGGTCTTCTTCTGTCGCTCGTTACGTTGGCCACGCCAGGCCATACACGCTTGTCATCATGAAGCAACTCGTATCTCAAGATGCACCCAAAAAGATCAAACACATCCAGTTCGGCGTGCTGTCCAAGCAGGACATTGTCAACATGTCCGAGATCGAAGTCACCACTCGGGATCTTTACACAATTGGCGAGTCGGAACGCAAACCTGTCGCAAATGGTACTCTTGATCGACGTTTGGGCGTGTCGGACAAAAACTCGTTGTGCGAGACGTGCCACCTCAAGATGGCTGACTGTGTAGGCCACTACGGTTACATCAAGCTAGTCCTTCCTGTCTTTCATGTCGGCTTCTTTAAACATACCGTTGCCATCCTGCAAAGCATATGCAAGAACTGCGCCACTGTCCTTCTCGAAGAGCCCGATCGTCGAAAGTTTCTCAAACGTTTCCGCCGTCCAAACCTCGAGAATCTCGATCGCACCCGTACCTTCAAGGCAGTCAACACCATCGCACGCAAGGTGCTCTACTGCCCCAAATGCGGCTACACCAATGGCACCGTCAAGAAGCAAGGTCAGCTCAAGATTGTCCACGAAAAGTTCCGCGCCAAGAAGACCGCAGCAGAGCACGACGAGTTCAAGGCCTCGTTTGCCACCAACATCAAGATGGGCAATGGCGACATCTCGCCCCATCTCAACAAAGCGCAAGAGGATCTCAACCCGCTCAAGGCGCTCGACCTTTTCAAGCGCATCTCGGACGAAGACTGCGAGCTGCTCGGCCTGCGTCCTGAATTCGGTCGACCAGAGGAATACATCTGGCAGTACATTTGCGTGCCACCCGTCTGCATCCGCCCTTCCGTCGCCCAAGACGGTGCGACCAACGAAGACGACGTCACCATCAAACTCACCGAAATCATCTTCACCAACAGTCTGCTCAAGCTCGGTCTAGTCAAGGGCGGTAAAGGAACGACGACCAGTCAACTCGTACAGCAATGGGAGTTTCTCCAACTCACCGTCGCCCTCTACATCAACTCGGAGCTGCCAGGTGTCCCCACTCAGCCAGGTCAAAAACCAAGTCGTGGCTTCTGCCAACGTCTCAAGGGCAAACAGGGTCGCTTCCGCGGTAACTTGTCCGGCAAGCGTGTCGACTTTTCCGGTCGAACCGTCATCGGCCCGGACCCCAACCTCAAGATCGACGAAGTCGCCGTGCCACAGAGGGTGGCCAAGATTCTCACCTACCCGGAACGCGTCTTTCAACACAACATCGAACAGTTGCGGCAGGCCGTTCGCAACGGTACCGACATTCATCCAGGCGCAAACTATCTCATGGACGGCAAAACGGGCTTCAAGCGCTTCCTCAAGTTCCCAGGAATGCGCGAGGAACTTGCAGAAAAACTGCGCGTCGGTGATGTCGTCGAGCGTCACATCCGTGATGGTGACATTGTCCTTTTCAATCGACAGCCCTCGCTTCACAAACTTTCCATCATGTCACACAGAGCCAAAATCCGTCCGTGGCGTACGTTCCGCCTGAACGAGTGTGCATGCAACCCGTACAATGCCGACTTTGACGGAGACGAGATGAACATGCACGTTCCTCAGACCGAGGAGGCCAGAACCGAAGCTACGGTCCTCATGGGTGTCAAGCACAACTTGGTCACTCCGCGAAACGGAGAGCCCATCATCGCTGCTATCCAGGACTTCATCACTGCTTCCTACCTCATCTCGAAACGCGATCGCTTCTTTGATCGAGCCCAATTCTCGCAGATCTGCAGCTACTTTTCCGACGCCGATTTGCATATTGATATTCCCCCGCCGGCCATCATGAAGCCCGTTCGACTGTGGACGGGCAAGCAGGTCATGTCGTGCCTCATCCGTCCTAACCGCAAGAGTCCACACCTCGTCAACCTCGAGGCGCAATGCCGAACGTTTGAAAAGCCCACCGGCGGTCATCCAAAGGACATGTCGCCCAACGACGGTTGGCTCGTCATCGTCAACAGTCAAGTCATGTGCGGTGTCTTTGACAAGTCAACCGTCGGTGACGGCAAGAAGAACTCGGTGTTTGGTGTTATGCTGCGCGACTATGGTCCTGACGCGGCCATCACCGCGATGAACAGGCTCGCCAAGACATGTGCGCGCTGGCTTGCAAATCAAGGATTCTCGCTCGGTATCAACGATGTGATCCCCGGGCCGAAGCTGCGCATGAACAAGGATGCCAAGGTTGAGGCTGCCTACGCCGAATGTCTCGACCTGATCGAAAAGGCCAAGTACGGCAAGCTGGAGAATCTTCCTGGTTGCGACCAGGAGCAGACGCTTGAAAACATGATCTCTGGTGTGCTCTCTGGTGTTCGAAGCGACGTCGGTGAGATCTGCATGACCGAACTGAGCCGTCACAATGCACCGTTGGTCATGGCCGTCTGTGGTTCCAAGGGTTCCAAGATCAACGTGGCGCAGATGGTGGCTTGTGTAGGACAGCAGATCATCGCTGGTTCACGTGTGCCCAACGGCTTCCAAGATCGATCATTGCCGCACTTTGCCAAGAAGTCCAAGGATCCACCCTCCAAGGGATTTGTGCGCAACTCGTTCTTCAGCGGTCTCACTCCTACCGAGTTTCTCTTCCACGCCATCTCGGGTCGAGAAGGTCTGGTAGATACCGCCGTGAAAACTGCAGAGACAGGATACATGCAGCGTCGTCTCATGAAGGCGCTCGAGGATCTGTCTACACACTACGACCTCAGTGTTCGCAACTCGGTGGGCGGTGTTGTGCAGTTTATCTACGGAGACGACGGTCTGGACCCCGCCGAGCTCGAAGGCAACGCTATGCCTATCGAGCCTTTCCGCCTGTGGCGTCACTGTCTGGCCATCACGCATCACGTTGCTGGACGTGGTCTGTTGCCGTACGAGATCATGGAAGTGGTCAAGCGCGAGCTCAGCAGCGATCGATTTGTCAAGACGTGCACGCAAAAGTATCGTGACTCGGTGTACGAGTTTCTGTACGAGAATGTGTACCAGCGCGCCATCAAGATGCGCGAGGCGTTTGGCATGTATGGTGCTGATTCGCGCGAGGAGCACTGGGACGAACAGACGGATCTCTCGTTGGGCGCTGATCGCGCGCAATGGGCGATCGTCAACAACAAGACCAAGATCAAAGAGGTGGCCGTTCTCGCATTCCTCGAGCAGTGCTACATCAAGTACATGAAAGCCAAGATTGAGCCCGGCTCTGCTGTTGGTGCTGTCGGTGCGCAGTCGATCGGTGAGCCAGGAACGCAGATGACGCTCAAGACCTTCCACTTTGCCGGTGTTGCCTCGATGAACGTAACACTGGGTGTGCCGCGTATCAAGGAGATCATCAACGCAGCCAAGGTGATCAACACTCCGATTATCGAAGCCAAGCTGGTGTCGGAAAAGTCGGAGCGTGCAGCGCGAATTGTCAAGGGGCGTATTGAAAAGACGTATCTGGGCGACATTGCCTCTGTGATCGAGGAAGCGTGGGCGGCGCAGTACACGTACTTGGGTGTGCACATTGACATGGAAGCGATCCAGAAGCTGCAGCTCGAGATTACTCTGAACGACATCAAGTGGGCGATTGTCAATGCGCCCAAGCTCAAAATCAAGGAGGAGCGCGTCATGGTGGTGCCCAAGAAGAATCGCATTCGAATCTACGTTCCACCCGAGGCGCCGGACAAGGAGGGCGACGTGTACTACAATCTCAAGGCGCTCAAGCGAGCTCTGCCTTCGATTGTCGTCAAGGGCATTCCGCAAGCTACGCGTGCTGTCATTTCCGACGAAAAGGGTACGCGCAAGCTGCTCGTCGAGGGCTACGGTCTGCTCAAGGTCATGACCACCGAGGGTGTGATTGGAACGCAGACGCATACCAACCACGTCATGGAGATGCAGGCGGTGCTGGGCATTGAAGCCGCGCGCACCTCGGTGTACCGCGAGATTGAACACACCATGTCGGCGCACGGTATGAGCATCGATCCACGTCATATTATGCTGCTCGCTGATACCATGACGTACAAGGGCGAGGTGTTGGGTATCACGCGCTTCGGCGTAGCCAAGATGAAGGACAGCGTGCTCATGCTGGCCAGTTTCGAAAAGACGACTGATCACCTGTTTGACGCAGCGCTCTTCGGAAAGAAGGACGAGGTGCTGGGTGTCAGTGAGAGCATCATTATGGGTAACCCGGCACAGACAGTAGGAACGGGTATGCCAGCGTTGGTGGTTCCTGCACCGACGTTGCCACCGCGTCGAGCTCTGCTGTTCGATCGATAGCGCGATAGCGCGATAGCGTAGAGGCACACTCTCGAATCATGAATTAACAGCACATACATGTCACAGCCTTGAAGAGCACTGTGCGAGATGCTGGGATTGTGCGGTTTGTATTCAAGCGAAACTCGCTGGAGATTGAATCAAGAGATGTTGGCCATTGCTCTGACAAAGTCAGGCCAGATGCTCGAGAAAGAGGCATAAACGTCGGTGGAAGCGATATCAAGGTTGGTGACGAACAGACCGCCTCTAGCACTCAAGCGGTTGACTGTAGCATTGACGAGCGCATCGAGGTTGGCGAATTTCGAGCCGTCCTTGGTGGTGGCGTTGTTGGGGTTGACGTTGTAGAAGATGTAGGAGCGCTGGAAGGCGGATGCTTGCTTGTTGTTGGAAGTTTTGCGTTGGTAGTCGGCGAGGTCGAAGTTGGCTAGCTTGTCTTCGTAGACGATGATGTGGTCCGACGAGGTGGACCAGAAGCGGGCGTCTTGAGGCCAAGTGCCCGGGTTTAGGATTGTGATACCTGATCTTTGGACGAGGCTTTTCGAATTGCATTGCTTGCTCGAGGTGGTCGAGGTGGTGGTCCAGTTGAGCGATTTGACAAAGTCGGTGTACTTGGCGTATTGGTCGAGGTACTTGGAGGCGGTGTCTGTTTCGTCGAAAAAGATTCCGTCTGGACGTACGGCCGTGGGCCAACGCGAGTACTTTGTCACGTCGGCCTTGACGTTTTTCGCCAAGGTCTTTCCGTAGCCCGTAGCGACGTATCCGACTAGTTCGAGGATCTGTCCCGGCGCCGGCGTTGCTCGTAGCTTTTTGATGGCCTCTGTGTAGTCCGAGTCCGGTGCGTTGCCAGAGCCCGGTCCAGAGTTAGGGTTGATGATCACAGTGAAAGCTGCTGCCGGATTTGCGCGAATCGCCGTGTACAGCTTATCCCATGCATTGGGCAGTGGATAGATGTAGAGCGGTACAATGATGCGTGGTGTGGTGGTGTCAACTGCGCGCTGCGTCCTGGCAGCCGAACACTGGTTTCCAGAGGCGCCCGTGACGGTCTGCAGCAAAGCAGCAAGCGTCGTGAGGACGAGCAAGAGATTCATCCATGAGATCGCCCTGAGCTGCGCCATCTTGCGAATTCGAAAAGAGCCAATCGTGAATCACACTGCGCAAGGAGAGGATCGTGCGAGCGACGCCTGAGAGCTGCCTTGTTATATACATATGAAATCGTGCCTTACGTAACACCAACTTTTGTTGTTTTGCTCGCAAAGCTGTGCTCGTCCGACGATGTCCAAGATCGATGATGCGGTGTAGAGTCTCAGGCTACAACGCACTCACGACTCGTGACCTGCTGCGCTGTTTCCGTTGGAAAGCATTCGTAATTCGGTTGTTCTAATGATGGAGAACGACGCAGTTACGAGTGCTGTAGCCTAGTCACGAGTTGTTGCTAACTTACTTGTTCCTCGCTTCGTTTCTTTGGTGCTTTGAGGCAGCTCACTGGCTTAGCTTAGCTCTGTTGCTGCAGATGTACAAGTCCGAGGCGGAGCTTGAAAGCATAACCCAAAGGCGGTGTCCAAGCTTTTTTATTCTTTTCTGACAGCTCGGCAGTCACAAACTGTGTGAGGAACGACTAAGGTAAGTGCCACTCGCTTCGGATCGGAATCGTGAATCACGAATCGCTTCCATCACGTGATCAGTCACGACTGATAAGTCGTTATTTGTTATGTTGAAACATCTAACAGTCTATTTGCGTCGTCAGGCATCGTGTGTCTGTGGTCAGGCGTCATCGTTCCACGCTCCATACATGATACACGGCAAGGCGGCCTTTGGAACGGTGAGGGTGAGGCTCAGCACTGTGTGGAGTAAAGGAGCTCACTTTTGCCGGCAAAGCGGAGCGGTGGCAGAAGGCACGAGAGTGCACCAGTCGTGGATGATCGAGCCGACTGTCTTGCTGTATCTTGTCGAGGTCGCATCTCGAGTAACGCATGTTGGGATGGCCGTGCTGAAATACAGAAGAGACAGCTCGAGCTGTTGTGAGATTTGCTTTATACGAACGGTTCTCGCTGGATCTTTGTTGGCGTTTGGCTGTTTGCATCTGTCACATCACACCGTGTAGATCGTGAGGTTCGCATCCACATCGCATCATCATGTGGTCCAAGCGTGCTGATACGTCATGTGCGCTTTCGGCGGTTGTCCGATGGGATGCTGTGCAGAATCAAGATGGGTTCGCCGATTTCGGATGTCGATTTGGGTCTCGCTACGTTGACTACCGCTTTTGAGTGCGGGTGCGCGAGTGGGGTTCGAAGTTGCATCGGATTGAATCTCGTGATGGCGTGGCTACGGGCACGTTGCTTGCGCTACTTGTCGCTGTTGGCAGCACACGAGCTACAACTCGATCTATCGACTTGGACTGTGGCGAGCATGTCGCGCAGGTGACGTTCGAGAGTTGCACAGAGTCGACATTCATTGATTCGCGAGCCCAGCACATCGCTGGCCAGTCGGTATGCACAACCCATCATCATCCAGCGTAGTTTCCTATCCAGCGATGCTGCGAATTGCAACTTGGCCTTATCATCGCTAAGGCTTGTAAGAATGTCACAGAGACAACGCATTGCCGTACGTCCTCGGAATGCCTGCTGCAAACCACGTCTACACCGCTATCGTCTACATCGACCCGATCAAATCCAATCGTGAATCTCTCCGCCAAAAATTCCGCGCCAAACCTTCTCATCTGCTCCATCCCCAAAAACATCTCCTTCCTAAGTCACGGTATCGCCCTCCCCGCCAGAACCTCATCTTGACCGGGTAAGTGGCTCACCAACAGCCAGAGTACGCAGTGAATACTGATACGATTTCTACGACCCCTCAAAGAGCACGCCATCACGATTCGGTTGGTCCGCCAACCCCAGACACACACTGCAACACAGCGATACCTTCACAGTCACTGTTTCTCATGCCGTTGGCCCGCTTCTCAACTAGATTCAGTGCGAGTGCTAAAGGCATCAATATTCACGACTGTGTGGACAACTTATCACGTAGTCGTCAACGTGTCCCTGCAACACGGACACGCGCCATGCAACACATGTACAGCAGAACAAACAGGATCTAGTCAATCGTGAATGCAAACCCCAGAAATCCGAGGTGCGAGTCTAGAGCTAGAACAAACATGAAACAGTGAACCACGAAAAACACGAAAGCATAAAGCGAGGCCAACGAGCGTCTAGGGCTGCACTTGGAACGCACGCTGCGAACCGCTCGAAAGCATAGCAGATTTCTTACGTTCCTGCTGCTTCTTATTACCACCCTGGCCCGGCTGAGGCTTGTTTGTGATCACATCGTTCTCGTCGCCGTACTCGTATCCACCGCTGGAAACTCCATTCGCCTTGTCCGCCTTCGCTTTGGCCAGGAAGCTAAAGTGTCCGCCCACCACAGGTCGTGCCAGAAAGTGGATGAGAGGGTCTTCAGGCTCCTTGGGGAAATCGCCCGTGGTGCTCTCCATGAGATCAGTAAAGGGAGCATCCGTCTTTCCAGCGCTGATAAAGCTGTACAGCAGATCGATGAAGAGTTTTTGGGTAGCAGCGTCGTCTGAAGCAGCAGCAGCAAACATCTCCCAGTCGGTCTTGGTCCATTTGTGTCTCGAGTCGAGCGGTACACCGTACTTCTCCTGGACACGTGGATACCAGGCGTCCTGGATCTTGTACACAGCATGCGGCACCAGATTGAGGTTGAGAAGCCGATCGGCAAGCAGGTTGTACAACGTTCCCCAAGAGGCGTCGGTCTGGTAGGCAAGCTTGGTGTGCGAGGCGTCGTGCGAGATGGCAAATTCCTGCCAGTTCTTGATGTAAGAAGACGAAATGTTGGCATACGACTTGGCATCCTTGTTGCGACCCAGCATGTCGGCAATCTTGCCCATGGCAGCAATGGCAGAGATGCCCTTGATGGCAAGATTCGTCTGATTGGCAAGCGTGCCGGCAAAGTCGTCGGTGGAAAGCTGCTCGGCCGGGATGAGACTATCTTCGACCAAAAACTCGGTCCATTGCTTCATAATGTCGTAATGTTGCTCGAGGAAAGGCACTGCTTTCGATCTGCCCACAAGTTGAGCCCAGTGGAGCACCATCCAGATCATGTTGCCCGACTCTTCGACCTGCATGGGCTCGTCATTGCCGTCGTTGTAGCCAAACGCGTTAGGGTAGGTACCGAGGTCGTGTACACACCACTTGTTTGGGTACAGACCGGACTCGGTGTACTCAAAGATGGGAAGCATGAGATCCTTCAGCAGGTCAGGATTGGCATACGAAAGCAGAGGGAAGAGCGGGAAGATGACGTCGACCGTCGACATGTCACCGTTGGACGAGATCTCCTTGAGGAAGAGGAGCGTGTCGGAGGTGTTGTATCTGCCC
Source organism: Mycosarcoma maydis (assembly GCF_000328475.2). NCBI lineage: Eukaryota > Fungi > Basidiomycota > Ustilaginomycetes > Ustilaginales > Mycosarcoma > Mycosarcoma maydis. Next base: position 48,276 of record NC_026499.1, read on the forward strand.
TTGGAGTCCTTGCTGACGGTGATCTCAAACGTGGCAAAGGCTTGGCGGAGCGAGAGCTGGGTGATGGCAGCGTACTTGTCACCTACATCGCCGCCACCTACAGCTGCCCTAGAATCTTGCAGCACCTGGCGGTCAAACTTCTTGGCCTTTGCAAGCGCAGAGTCAAAGTCGTTGACAAAGAAGGCGACAGCGTCGTCGAGCTTGTCGCCAAACTTGGTCTGCCAGTAGCCGTATCGATCTTCCTGGTAGCTCTTGGTCGAGTTGGTGCCAGGGTGTTTGGCGCGGATGTAGTTGACGTAGGGGGTGCGCATGTGTCCGATGACAAAGAGCGCATCCTTGTCAGCGTGTTTGACATCAAAATCGACGGCAAACGCAAAGGAGTTGTCCGGGCCGAGGACGGGTCCATGGTCGAACGAAAGCTTGCCCGTGTTGATGAACTCGGAGTGGGTGACGACGTTGTTGTTGTTCCTCGAGTAGAGTCCGGGGTGTTTGCGTGCAGCATAGGTGGCATTGCCCCACTCTGCGCGTTGACGGAACTCGGTGTAAATCCGAGGCTGCTTGCGAGTGACAAAGAAGACGCTAGTGTTGTTTTTGTCATAGTATTGCTGGTCATAGGGGTATTCTTCGTAGTCGTAGTCGTGGCCAGTGACCCAACGTTCGTCAATGTCTGTGTACAGCTGGATGCTGCGGCCCTTGATGGTCGAAGGATCAAGCTCGACGTGGAGGTAGCTTAGAGGCAAGCTCTGACGGAGGTAGTCGTCTGGAGTGATAGGAGTGAGGAACGTGACATTGAATCGGACCTTGTCGGCTTCAAACGCAAAGATGGTACGCGTAGCAGTGTACTCGGCACTGAGCTGTTTGGCAGCAGGCCCGGCACGGACCAGAGTGCCAAAACCGTTGCCCATCCACTCGTAGGTGACATTGTCTATACGGATGTAGCCGGTCCAGCCCAGACGGAACTCGCCGTCAGCGCCGTACGACGTAGTCCAGAAGGAGGACCACTGACCAGCTAGGTAACCGCCATTGCCGACGGCATTGGGAGGCGTGGAGGCGAGGTTGGAGCCTGAGGGCAGCCAAGCGTTGAGGTAAGGACTTCGTACAGCCAGTGGGAACGAAGGAGGATTGACGGGAAAGAAGGAGCTTGAAGAGAAGGCCTGCTTGGCATTGACGATACCCGGATTTTGGCCAGCCGAGCTAGAAGTGGAGGTAGCGTCCGGTAAAGCCGATGCAGAAGATGGCGGAGTGCTTGAGGGTGTCTCTTCTCCCTGTGTGACCAGCGTAAAGTCAGGCTTGTTGAGCTGACCATCTTGGAGGAGTGTGGACTGGGTCTGTTGTACGTTCCACTGAACACCAGGCTGAGTCGGATCGGAGCTCAAGCCTACTATTTTGTGGTCGGCAGCAAGATGTTTTTGAGAAGGAGCACGGGTAAGATCGGCGAGCGCCTCAAAGAGCGTGGTGAGACTGTCCGACTTTGCTAGCGAGGCTTGAGCTTGCTGGGGACTGTACAGCAGCAGCGCTGCAAGTAGAGTCGAGGCTGTCGATATGATCGGCAACCGCATGTTGGACAAGACGCGGAAGGATGCAGAAGTGGATGGGGCAAACGAGTTCTAAAGAGGGGATTCTACTGTTGATCGAGGAGGTTGGGATAGCTCGACTTGATATACACACGGTCTTGATGCGTAACGAGGCAGAAGAATGCAAAAGTCAAGGATACTGGCCTGCTTTGTGCTTGGCAGAAGATCGGATTAAAGATGAATTGCTTTGTTCACGCACGAGGCGGGAGAGACGGCTAGATGTGGTGGGTTTAAGCTCCAAGTGTAATCATGAGCAGCGTTGGCTCGGATGCGACGATACCAGTGACAGTCCTTGATGGTAGGGCGTTTGCGCGAAAGCGGTAGAAAGGGGTGTATGCGAGACAGAGCAAAAGATTGCGGCACGATGCTAGGGTATGCTACGACTCGGATCTGTTGGTGGCACTTGCTGTGATGATCTAGTCTATTGTTGCGGAGGAGGAGGTTAAGGTGGGTGGCCCAGCATGCGTAGGCTTTCGAGGGTGTGGATGAAGACGAGTGGGCGGAGGAAGCGCGATGATGAAATGAGGCGAGGATGAGAGCGAGAGAGACAAATAGAGGAGCAACCAGCCGAAGCTGGGACGTTTAGCCGAGTGGGGCTCCGTGCACGTCGGGTACAGCGCGCACTCACTCGTGACTATTGGTGACTCGTGATTGTAGTTTCAGGGGAGTGACCACGCGGAGAGGTGCGACAGCGAAGCTAACCCTAAGTGGAAAGACGAGATCCGGATCGGCTTGGGCAGACCAAGATAGAATCACGCATCACGATTCGTGATTGTCGTGAGTCTGTGGGGACTCACGACTGCTTGCAGCCAGCGCTTGGATCAGCGTCGCACAGGCCCTTTGCGACTCTCACCTCTGTGTTTCGTTTGATATGCCGACAGTCACAGAGTGGACGAGGCATTCGAACGGAGGGTGCTCGGTTCTCGCTTACGCCGAACAGGGGAGCCCGTCCGGTTAGGTTAACTTAGCTCAGCTTAACTTAGGTTGGTCAGGTTAGGTTAGCTGCAGTGTGCTGGCGCCAAATAAGTGTAAAGTCAAGTGACAGCTGAGGAGGCGCTCAGGGCTCGTGGGGATTCGTGATTCTGTGATGTGATTGCCGGTGACCGTGCAGGAGAACCTTGCCGATCGGCGGGTGCTTTTCCTGTCTCTAAGATTCACGATTGGTGATTTACTATGAAAACGTTGGATAGTCACATTCACGACTACACTGTACTGTACTCGTGACTGTATAACTCAAGGCTGTATTCGCGTGACTGACAAAGTTGGCTGGTGCGCAACCCCACCTGACAGGAGACGCAATTCAAGCTATCGACACTCACGACTCATTCAAGATTGGCTGCCCTAGCAGGCAAACGATCTCCTCCTGTCTCACGCCTCCGCGCTCTACTTTGTCTTTGTGCTTCACGCTTTGCTGACTCGTGACTGGACTCTGTTCGCCGATCCACTCATGACTCTCTCGACGCCCTGGGTTTTGTGAGCACGCGACCAGGTCACGAGTTTCAATCGTGAATCAAGCTCACCTCTTGCGCCAAACATAGGCAAACTTGACGCACAAACGTCAAAGTCGGACTCGTGACTCACATGTTAGCTAAGTTTGTGATGCGCCAAGCTGCATGCATGCTGCATGCATGCATGTTGGCCCACCTGCGTTGCGGGGAACCAGGCGTGAGATTCGAAACGAAACCCGTGCACGGTCTCCTTTTTGGACCTGTCAGATCGCATACTATGTTGCTGCGCTCCCAAAAATCGCAGTCACCAGTCACCAGTCGTGGGTTCGTGAGCGGTCTTTTCATCATTTACGATTTGTGATTCACGATTCGTGATTCACGATTCGTAATTCATGATCTATGACTTTCTCACTCGTGACTATCGCCAAGTATGCATGCTGGCGAGAAGCATGGAGAAGCGGGCCATGGTACAGACAAATCTTGGGATTTAAAATCATTGCAGCATTCTACTGCTTCGGGAAGGGTAGTTCCTACTCCTCATCCAGAGCGCTGTTGACTTCTCGGCTGATCCTGTGAACTGCCTTGAGATAGATCCGGACCGCTTCTGGGTCCACGCCCGGCGTAATGCCATGGCCCAGATTAGCAATGTACGCTCCTCCACCACCAAAGCCGCCCTTCTTGGATCGCAGCATCTCCTCCACCTTGGCCTCGATCGCCTCCTTTCCAGCGTATAGCACCGCTGGGTCCATGTTGCCCTGCAGCGCCAAACGGTGTCCAGCCTCGTTCTGTCCACTCGCATCCTGGTAGCTCGGCTTACCCGGCGATGCCAGGTCAACCACCTTGCGCGCCACACATGGCTCTACCGTCCAATCCAGTCCCACCACGTCGTAGCCTGCCTTGACCACCTCTGGTAGCGAGTGTCCCAGAGCACCCTTGGCAAACACGATCAAAGGAGGGCACGGGATTGACTTGGTCGACAGAATGTCCCGCACCGAAGCTGCAATCGATCGCAGGAACGGAAGCGAGAATTGGCGGAAATCCGACGGAGACAGCTCACCAGCCCACGAGTCAAATACCTGCAGCAGCTGCGCACCCGCCTTGACCTGCCCAACCAGGAAGTCGGTGCAGACGTCGGCAATCCTCTGCAGAAGCTCCTTGGACTCTTCGGGATACTTGAAAAGCCACGCCTTGGCCTTCTCGAACGTCTTGCTTCCTCCACCCTCAACCATATACGCCATCAGCGTCCACGGTGCGCCGCAGAATCCAATCAGAGGCACCTCGCCGTCCAACTTGGTGCGTGTCATAGCAATAGCTTCGTAGACGTAGCCAAGCTCCTTGTCGACGTCGACCTTCTTCTTGAGTTTGGTTGTTACGTCCTTGGGCGTCACCAGCGGATCGGGAAAGTGAGGTCCCTTGGCAGGAAGCATCTCCACCTCCATTCCCATCGCTTGTGGCACCACCAGGATGTCCGAAAAGATGATGGCAGCATCCAGCAGACCCGAGTAGCGACGGATGGGCTGCACCGTGATCTCGGAGGCTAGCTCCGGGTTGCGGCAGCATTCGAAAAAGTCGTGGTCCTCTCTGATCTTGCGGAACTCTATTCGATATCAACGTCGTGGCAAACGACAACAAGACAAGGTCAGTCAAGACCCGCAACGATCTTGCATCAACGAATCAATGGCTGCAACTAGCACGTTGCAAGCCATCTTCATCTGCAGCACGGATGAATGTTGCTTACCTGGAAGATATCGACCAGCCTGGCGCATGATCCAGCACGGAGCTCGTTCAGTCTGGTAGCCACGAGCAGCACGGATGATCAAATCGTTCTTGAGTCCTTCTTCGGGTTTTCGGCACTCTTTTTCCTTTCGTTGTGTAAACGATTGCAGATGCTGCATACCCGGAATCTTGGACGTCATGATGGCCTACGTGCAAAAAGGCGAAGGTCTTGCACGTCTCGAGATGGTAGCAAAAAAAACGCGACGGTGTTAGGGATGGTTCTCAGCCTGCCTGTCGATATGTTGAGGAGCCAATGTGCCGGAGGATAAGAAACGTGAATGAGGGGAATGAAGGAGGGGGGAGGGCAGTTCTGGCTCATCTTGCGATCAGCAGCTGCTGCCGACTCACACTCATGACTGTACGAGAGCGAAAATGTCCAGCTTGAGTGCTCTATCAACGCGCCGATTTCTTCCTAGCGTGTACGCTGTGCGTGTTGAGCCGAGGCGAGCGAGTCAAGAAAGTGAGTTGTCAGTGAGGAATTTCAACTCTAAAAACAAATCAAGAATCGTGAATACGAATGCAGGACAGCCAAAGCAGGACAGCCAAGCTCGCTTGCTTTGGCCAGCCGAAAGCAGCCATAAATCACAAACCACAAATCACGAATCACGAATGCCAGTCTGAGTCTCTCAGCGCACAAGCTGAAATTCTCGTCAGGGTCCACGTCGACTAAGTCAGGGGAGTTGGCGCGTTGAGGCATGTGTGCTTGCGAAGCGACGTAGAGCTCCGCGATCTCATCCTGTCTTGTCTCAAACTCGAAGCTGGGCGCCGTTAGCGTCGTCGCGATTGGCAACGTGCAGAGACCAATCTTGCTCCCCTCCTGTTTGCTTGCATGATACTTTTTGGGTAACTTTTTGCGTAAAACATCTCGAGACAAGAGTACAAAAACATTCAGACGATATCGAAACGGGTCATGGGGGTGGGGCGTATAGTACACGAAAAGTACAGCTTGTGAAGCCAGGTGCACGCTGCAGGGCGGGTAGAATCAACAATAACGCAGGGCAGGTGGTTCCGTGCGGCTTTCAACGAGAGCAAAATCGTTGGACCTCTTGGTCTACGTTACTGCTCCAGAGGTCCGGGTTGTGACATGGTGGCCTCGTGGTCTTTCTTCTGCTGATTCCATGTCGCCATGTTTTCTGTCGTCTTGTCCTGGTACACACGCCTCTGGTCGTCTGTGAGCGCCTTCCAAGCCTCCGAAACCTTGCCTAGTACTTCCGAGTAGGGCATGCCCGGATGCTTTTTGCGAATCTCCTGGCGCACCTCGTTCTGGAAGAGCAGGTAAGCGCTTGGCGGTCGCTTGGGTGCATCTGGGTCGCGCAGACGCTTCTCTTTGCGTTTTTGCAGCTTGCTCATCTTCTTGGCCGCTTTGCCGTTGGCACCGGCTGTACTTGCCGCTGCAGCTGTTTCGGCTCCAGGAGTAGCCGCCACACCTGGATGCGCGCCGTTGGCGATGCTGAGAAAGTCAAACGTGTTTGGTACACCGGCAGCACTGCCTGCGCTCGAGACGTTGCCTTGCTGCGCCAGCACAAGCGCTGCGACGTTGGGATTTTGTCGTGCTACCACCTTGACAAACGCGTCACACGAGTCGGCGGCGTGGCGAAGCTGAGCCGAGAGGCGGCTTACCGCGTCGAACATCTACAGTCGCGACCAGTTGGCCAATTGAGCAATTGACCAATTGATCAATTACGGGCAAGATGAGCGTCAGTCGATCTGGCGTCTTGTCTAGCAGGCGCACGATTGGCGCATCATACGAATCCACTTACTGTCTGACGTGCAATGAAGATGTCGTCGCCCTGTGCCGCGTGACCTAAAGCCGGGTTGAAAGCGGCATGCTGATGATGTGGCTGCTGGTGATGCTGGTGCTGATGTGACGCCGCGTGGTGTTGGTGCGAAGCATTCGCAACCGAGTGCGAGAGCAGACCGTACTGGTCGAATTGGGCGGCGTTCATGGCGGAAAAGATGGTGGGCGACGAGGAGTCGTCAAGATCGGACGCTGCGATGATGGTCGGGAGATTGTGCGACGATTTCACCGAGCGAATGACGGTGACGGGTTCTATGTCTAACGAGACCGAGGCGGTGCAGGCGGTGCGGGCGGTGCGGAAGCGGGCGTGAGGGGCAAACGCAGGGTGGAGCGACGTGGCGCGACGACAGCGTCGAGAAGCGAGACCAATGGTGTTGAAGGTGGACGACGCGTTTTGCGCACAGTGTCAGGCGTAGAGGAAGATGTAACACGCATGCAGATCAGCAAAATTGTGCGTAGCCTCTTTCGAGAGCCTGCAAGAGAAGCAAACAGAGCGCATCGACCACTCCAGAAACTGGATCAAGAACAGAGAGCGCGACAAGCATGGCAAGCCAAGACGCGAAGAAAACGCGAAGCCAGCGCAAAGCCAGCGCGAATCACGAATGTAAATGTAAAAGACCTGCCAATCATCGCGTACAGGCAAGCCAGTGGCATTCACGATTTCGACCAGCACAAGACGCGTTGCACACCCTTCCGCCTTCCGCCCTGACCAAACTTGGTCGAGCTTACACGCCCTGATCGCGTGTCCTTGCGCTCGTCACGCAGCTGCGTTTCCATACAGCCCTTCTCTCGGTCACTGAGCATCGCCAGTCCACAGTTGTGTGGTCTGATCGATTCAGCCTCGACCCAAGGCAGGGTGACAAGCTAGAGCGAAAGAGAACGTCCAAAATGACAGGTTCTCAGGGTCCACGTCTGCACAAGAGAAGAAGCAGCTGAGCACGCTACAGTCCCGAGAGGAGAGCGAACAGGACAGAAACGCAAACGCGCACGCAAACGCAAACGCAAACGGGAGCGGGAGAGCGAGAGGGAGAGGCAAAGAGGCAAAGAGGCAAAGCTCCTGAATACAAACGCAGTGCCAATACTTACCTTTCGATGAAAAGAAGACGATACGAAAAGTGTTGAATGCTATGCAAACTGGTTTCGACGATGCTTTCGACACGTTTTGAAGTGATGAAACCAAGGTATAAGGAAGTGGAAAGAAAGGAAAAGAGGGGATTAGAGAAAGTGAGAAAGGATCGTGGTATATTAACCATTTCAGAATCCAAAATCAGATTAGTGACCGATCAGTCCCACTTGACCCGCCCGCCAACCGCGTCAAATACGCACTACAAACGCGCGCGTATTCGAGACTACATCTCAGGTTGAATTTGTTCTCAAGAGACCAAACCCCCTCTGCAATCACCGCATCACCGCTTCACCTCATGCAGGCAACAGAAGCGTACCGGTAGATGGCTGACTAGAGGTGGTTGCAACTTATGATAATATTATTCAATAATACTATTCACTTCCAGAGTCTTCACACAATATCAATTCTGTCAGATATTTCAGACACAACCGGCCGGTAAACACAAACCCGAGGTGTCTCTGAAACTAATTAACTTAAATTAGTCAACCAGAAAGACTGCGGGAAGCACTCCCACAACTGCCTGCTATAAAAACGGCCTATCAACGCGCTTGCCATCTGCCTTCCGACCTCGATCGCCTCTTTACTCCGCTCAACGGTCCAGGCGTCTTGAGATCGTCTTTCTTTCCTCCGTGTCATCTTCGACACATACAGCGGCCGCAGCGGTTCACAATCGTGCTGCGGAGTAACAGCTGGCGTCAGGGTATCATTGCATTGATTTGACTTGGCTTATCGAGCCAGGAGACAGAGACTGGCTGGATCCAAGCTTGTTGTGTCAATATCGTCCCCATTGCGTTCCCAACCGTCGCCCCCGCTGCTGTAAACTACTTCCTTCCGGATTTGGCTCCAGCAAGGACGTATAGTCTCGTACACTTGCCAACTCGTCAGCAAGTCGGTTGCCTAGATTTGCTGTCACTTTCGGAATTGAGGCTGAATAAGCTCTGTCTGTGCTTTCATCTCTGCCATCACTCACTCCCATTGCAAGGGACCCGTGCGGCAGCAGGATTGGAACAGAAGACCACGAGACACTTGCGCTCGTAGAGCTTCAAGACTTGCAGAAGAGCACACGGCGCGCACGGCCTCAAGATCTCGATCGAACTCAAGCATACATTCGATCACCTACCATCAACTTAATGTGAGTACACAATCCTCTCATGATGTCCTGGCTATCTACCCCGTAACAAGGGGAAGAGTCAAGCGTCAATCAACGAAGCCAGTCCCGCCATGCGCATCGCATTACATCGCATCAAACCGCTTCGATTCCTTGAGTATAAAATGACCGAGCACAAGCTCGCGAACAAAGCACAATGTGGCTGCGCAACAACACCTGCTGCGCTCTGATGTTGCTATCGAATGGAATGGGAAGCCGCCAATGCAAATACAGTTCGAACAAAGTTTTCCGCTGTCCCCACTGGATTCGGAGCGCGGGCTCAATGGGTGAAACTTGTTGTGACTGGAACTGGTCACCATGGTGAAGATGGGCGTCTTGCGCTTGCTTTCCTCATCTCCTTGGCGTTGTATCGCTAGAGCGCAGCAAAGCCCAAAGCAGGCGCTTTGTGCGAGGGCGCGGAGCCGAAACGGGACGGAACGAAACGAATTACAATTACGAATTTTGGTGGCATTTCACGATTATGGATACGATAATCACGAATAAAATTCGAAAATGTTGTTTTACAGGATGCAACATGCTCGAATTATATTTTTTCATTCACGATTCGTGATTGTCGGCATTCAAATCGGGCCACGCGCTTCTACTTAAGCGACTTGCTCTATAAGAAGACAGTCCAAGGTTCTTCTTCCGCAGCGCGCCTCAACATGTTGGAGGCTGCGGATTTGTACTTGATGTTCGCGTATTCCTGTCTCCCTTGTCCCTGGCTTTGCCCACGTTGTCCTCCACCATGTGTCAAGGGTCATTGCTGACAATTGTTTGCTCTCTCATGTGACATGTTTGTTTTGTTTGCTATTCGTGATTGGGACACCAGCCCCGACGTCAAATTTGCCTCTCCAACCTTTGTTGTGTGTGGCCGTAGCAGTCTCGTCACCCTTTCCGGGTGCTCGAGCTCAGAGCGACATTCTCCCCACTATCGATATGGACTCGTCTTACGGCTCTTGGCCTATGCAGCCCAACGTCAATCAAGAAATCGCATGGCAGTTGGGATCTAATGGTGTACCACAATCAATAGGTTCGCCTCCCATATCATCCATGAATGCGTCCTCTCCGCCCTCTGGTAGCACCGCCAGCACTACCTCGTACCCCCCGTTCCTGGGCGTTCAGGACCAAATGATGCACCAATCACCACATCATGCGTACCAGCACCAGCATATCCCGTCGAGCTATCAAGCTCACTTGTATTCCCATGCTTACGTGCCAGATCCGTCTCCAACCGCCATATCGGCATCCAGCGCGTTCCCGTCGACCTCTTTGCCCATCGACGCTGCCACCTTTCGGAGCATGCGGAACGCATATCCGATGGCGAACCCTCTTGATCTGATTGACGCTCTCATTCCCTCGTCGCAGCAGCAACAGCAAGTGCAGCAAGCGCAGCAAGTGCAAGCGCTTATGCAGCATCAGTCACCCGGCGCGGGCCACGCAACCCAGAGCGGCGTATACATGCAGTCGCATCCTGTCTATACGCAGACAAACCATCAGGACCCCTATCGGTTGCAGTCGGACAATTCGCTCGCAAGCGCCCTCACCTTCTCTACTTCATCGCATTCGCGTGCAGTACCTCCCCCGACCCTTTTGACACAGGCTGAGCTCCACAATTCTGCAGGTCCTGCTGATATCTCGGACGTCGGCGCGCCAGATTCAGCAACCTTGTCCAGCACCCTGGCCATGCAGCAACCGAGTAAGCTACGGCAATCCAAGCTAAATTTCGTGCCTGGATTGGATCCAGCGACACAGAAATCGGACGCATCGTCTGCACCTGCCGCAGCCAACGACACGGCCGAGGACGGCGGCGACGCGATAGTCATTGTCGATTCGACATCGGAACCTGACACTCCTCCGCTTCCTCCGGTCCAAGCGCTGCCGGCGAAGCCATCTACGACTGGTAAAAGCAACAGTCCCAGTCACAGCGGTAGCGGCACGGTTGCAGCAAAGAACGGAGCACCAGCCGCGGTACAGAAGATTTCAGACAGAGCTAAGCAGCCGCTGTCTCGCCTGTCGGTGGAACGTGAGCCTCAAAAGGCGGCACACAAATTTGTCGACATTCTCAGCGATCTCGACCCGAGCGGCAGGTTTGCGCGACCAAGACCGACAAGCGCTGAAGACCGCAGAATTATCGTGGACACACTGTACAGCATTGTCAAGCTTGAAGCTGGCAAAGGCTACACGGAGGCGGGTCGCAAAAGGTTTTTTGCATGTTTGATGGCGCTGCCAGCTGCTCGGCAGATCCTTTCGACATGGCTTCGATCCACTGTGCCACCTAAAAAGGTGACCGAAGCTGTTCCCGATCACAGTCGGCGATACAGAGACACGTTGTCGCCTCTTTTAGCTATCTTGGGATACGTCGAAATGAAGAGTGCTTACCTCAAGGACAAGGAAGCAGGGATTGGTAAGGCCATGACGGGTGTGTCGGCGCGTGCGGTGGACCCGTTGGCGCGGAAAACGGCGGCGGGCATCCTGGAGAAATGGACGAAAGTGATCACCAACGAAGACGCTAGAAAGTCTACCACCAGCGTTCCTGCTCTGTCGACATCTAAAACTGCTTCGAGTACAGCACCAGCGACAAGCGCCAAACGCAAGCCGGCTGAGGGAGCTACGGCGGCTGACAGCAGCGTCAAGAGGTACAAGACGGCCACAAGTGTGGCGACAGGTTTAGCAACTATCCGAAAGCCCCAAGCCGTTCCAGCAGCATCGAGCAGCACAATTGCCAAGCCTGGGCTTTCATTTTTCTCGATCGGCAACGTGAGGAAGCCCGCGAGCACCGGCGGCGCTCCGAATGTGAGTGCGGCGACTGGCAGCCGCAAAAATGCGCACCAGGACATCATGAGTCTTGTGGGCAAGTTGAGCGCTGGTGCCATCGATCGTGCCGGAGCTAGCCAAATTGATGCGACTCCTGCCGAGGCGCAGCCTAGCGTCAAGGTCAAGAAGCGGGTCAGGTGGAAGGAAGACGGCGAGTTGGAAGCGATTAAATTGATCGAGCCCGCGGATTATGGACAGGACGAAGAAGAGCACATGGAAGGGGCGGTGGACGAGCTTGACGAGGGTCTGGCGCTGCGTCAATCGGTTAGCAGCATGGAAGCGTTGATGGAATGGCACGAGCCACGCGAAGTGCTCGTAGCAATGCCTGAATCGGGACCGGTTGATATCGAGTCGGTGGAAGGACCGTTCCAAACGCAACGAAAAGCGCGTCTGGAGGAAAAAAGATATCAAGATGGCGAGGAGCCCATGTGCCCGGACGAGACGCAGTTGGAAAAGCCAGGAACGATCTCTGAGATGCCTGCCGAGCTGAACCGAACGGAGATTGTAGAAATTCCAACGCCGTGGGTAGACTACATGGATGCAGGCGCAGGAGCAATGGACATGCAGGAAAGCAACCAGGGAGGAGATGGTGTGACGGATATCAACACGTCGACCGAGACGAGCGCAGACATTGGCTCGACGACCAGAATCAGCGACTTGCTGGCCAAGGTTGGACGGTCTGTACAAGTTGCGGGAGATACCGCGGGCAGTATTAGCGCAGTCTCAACAGCTGCAGCGGCGCCTGCACCAGTTCCAGCACCAGCACCGGCTACTGTGCTCAATTTTGATATCAGCCAGATTCAGAACATCCTCGAGGCTGCCAAAGGCAGTGGACCTAGTGCAAATGCGGTCAACAAGGCACTGGCAACCTCGAATGTGACGAGCGATGGACTGTCGAACTTGCTGTCGAGTCTATCGAGCCTAAACAAGTCGAACGGATTGCAGGTTGATTCGGGTTCGAGCAGCTCTGATGGCAATGAACGGCGCCGCTACTGGCAGGATACTTACGAAGTCAATGGGGCGAGTTCGAGCAGTAAGCAAGAGAGCTATCCGGGTGAATATCGGCCGGACTACCGGTACAGAAACACGAGCACGTATCGGCCAGCCGAAGAACGGTACGCGACGTCGACATCGAGACCGAGCACGTATCATCATGGAGGAGGCTACGATGAGCGCCGGGACCATGGTAAGGGAAGCCACAAGCGACGCACGATACCGTGCAAGTTTTTTGCGCAGGGACTATGCCATTTCGGAGATGCGTGTCACTTTCTTCACTGAGGGACCTGGGGATGGCATGGCACATTGTTCATGGGCGCAAGGAATCGTGAATGTCGAATTTGGAGTCGCACCCTGCAGTCGCACCCTGCAGTCGCACCCTGCACGAATTGATTATCTCTACCGTCATGATACTCGTCAAAGCGTCGAAGCGATGCTTGGCTTGTGCGCTTGGCATGTGTTTCTAGAAAGTGCAGGTGTGTTTGTGAGAGAAGATGAGGATACAAGCAAGGTGATATTCGACAAAGTTGATTGGCTGTGGCGTTGGATGAGATGAAGCAAGGCAACCAATCGTGAATCCATCGTGCATCGGTCGAACGTGTCGAGGTGAAGCACGAATCGTGAATGCAGGGTCTTGGCTGCACAGCGGTGCGGGGGCAACCACTTGAAATGGGTGAGGGTAAGTTTACGCTAAAGGAACGTGTAACACGCGTGACCACGGCAGTAAAGGCTGATGCAGGCGTTAGGGTTTTGACAGTCGTGAGTCTTGAGTGGTGAGCGACTCGACAAAATCACAAATCGTGAATCTGACGTGTGAGGGTTTTTTTTGTTTTAGTGGAGGCTTCTCATGTCTGGCACGTGTGGTGATTTGGTTCGAAATGTTGGGCCTGGTTCGCGGGGTGAGAGGTGAGCTGGCTCGAGTTATGCCGGGATCAAGGCACTTTGTGGTTTGCTTGCGTAACATCACCATCGCCGGCAGAAGTGACGGAGGACGGCCAACGCCAGTTGCACTCTGCGTTGTCATCTCTCGGAAAGATCGGATATTGATTCGCACAGGTGCTGAATTGCATTGCTCACGACTCAGCCATTCGCGACTGTGCCGATCCCAACTGGATACAGCTTACGACTCGCTCGACATTATGAAGCTTTCTGTATCGTCTTGCAAGGAGGCAGAGGAGAGTTTGCTCTCATGTACGGCGCAGATCATGAACCAAGCGGTCGAGCTTCTTGGCTCGAGATCGATAAGCGACGAAGCATATACGTTTGAAAGCAAGATTATCGCGGGTTCGACGCCGGGCAAGCACTTTCGACATGTGTTGGATCACCTTCGCATCCTCGTGGATGCGATCTACGACTGGCAAGTGCGCGTCAAGCATGAGCCGAGGTCGATCTTGCACGTCGACTACGATTCGCGCATGGCGTCCAAGCTGGCTTGTGTGGAAATGTCAGTCTCGGCGTCTTTGCGCGAGTTTCAACGTACCACAGAACGACTATACGACGTGTTTCGAGGATCGGATGGTGGACTATATCATCAATCGGTGCGATTGTGCGCCACGACACCGTTCGTGGTCGAGATGGATAGCACGGTGGGCAGGGAACTCTGGTTCTGCGGACTGCACGCCATCCACCACTACGCACTGGCCAGGGTGATTCTGGTCAGGGAGCTCGACCTGAAGCGCATCGATGATCAGTTTGGCGTTGCACCGAGCACGTTGGTGCATCGAGAATGGCGGAAGGAGTCGAATCGCGCCGACGTTGCTCACGATGCAGCTTTTCATAGACGCCAAGTCGAGCCAGACACACATCCACAGACGTCGAGCAGTGCTTCGAGAGGTGCCTTAAAGAGGCGCTCGAGTGGGCAGTCTGCATCACAGCCCGGTCATGTTTCTTGTGGTTATGACCAGCAACTCAAGTCGAAGCTGTAGGTTTCATCTCATGTCTGTACCAGCATTGCGCCGCACTCATCTTGGTTCGCTGTGATTGGCATGGGGTCTTGGTCAGTGTTGCTCCCGTTTCTTGCACCACGGTGCTGCTGCTCGTGCTTGAGCAAGTTGGCGGTCATGAAAGTGATTTTGAACGTTGCGCCGGATGCAATGACGCCAAGAGCGGAGCAACAGGATACTGAGACAGAGACTTGCGATAGAAAGCATCCTGAATGGAACGAGAGACCAAGCCAAAAAAAAAAAAAAAAAAAAGGAAAAGAAAAAGTGCCAAACGAAAAGAAGAGGCAAACAAAAGATGGAACAAGAAAAAAGGGGGGCCTGAATGGGGACAGCGAAAGCAGGCAAGCAAGAGATAGAGCGATAAGGAGGAGCGTTGCCGAAGTGTGGATCTCGGAAAGAAGGTTCTCTCTGCGCTGATCACCGAAGCGATCGCATGGACGGGGGAGGGATGCAAGAGCGTGGAGCGTGTATATTGGCGATTCAGACGAAGCGTGGGCTGGAAAGTGGTGAATTGGAGACGGAACAAACGTACGACGAATCACGACTGGAATGCCGACGGACAGGATGCACATGCCGCCGCCAACTGCGAGGCGTTGCGGAGCGTGCAAGATTCACGATTCGTGATTGCGATATCTGCGTGC
>NC_026499.1:63641-181177 GCF_000328475.2 Mycosarcoma maydis
ATTCCAGCGCAGCGCATGCATATACGGACCGAACAGTCGTGAATGTTGCGGTGGTGTCTATCAAGTATGCATGGTTTGCTCTGCTGGCCAGAGCGAGCACAAAGCACAACTCGTGACTAGGAATCTGTAAAGGTACCAACTATCAATCTGCACAGAAAGTACATCTCACCTCGGCTTGTCCATCACCAAGCACAGACGCATCACGAATGTGCCAAACAACAACCCACAACACCCTGACCCTACCCTAACCCCCGGTCATATTCACGATCCGTAAGAATACAAAATTCAAATCAATTTCAACCAGCTGATTCACGATTCGTAATTTGAAAAATGATGAATCTCATCGACAGTGACCCCTAACCCTACGTTAAGTTAGTCACCAGTGTAACTTGCTTTCCGCTCACGGCTTGTTCTTGCAATCGTTGGGCCAGACTAATTCGACGGACTTGGCGTTGACAGCTTGGCAGCCAGCCTAGCAAAGCGTTTCTGCAGCTGCATCCCAAGTCGAAACTCGGGCCATCTGGATTGCGACGACAGCACAGCCTCCGCCTCTGCCTCTGCCTTTGCCTCTCTGGTCGTCCGTGGTTGGCAAACTTGGCCTTCTTGCAGGTCTCTCTGGTGGGTCTCGGTCATGCGACGATTCGTGATTGCATTACGAGCGACGGTTCGCCTCTTGCTTATGAAATGCTCGGGTGATGGTGAGCTGCAAGACGTACGAATCAATCTTGAACTGTAAGTGCTGTACACTCTGCAGCTCAACTGGCACGCAACGTGCAATCCCGCCTGACCTCTCTGTCTCATTTCGCACACGGCTACTGCTGAATCCATTCACGATTTCACTCGTGACGGACCGCCCAGTGCTTGGCCACGGGGTTCACATCTAAATGCCATGCTATGCCATGCTATGCCATGCCATGCCACCTATCAAACCAACTTTTGCGTGACGCACAGTACTTCTCACTCTGCTCTTGCCCATCGAGTCAAGCTTGGCACTGAAAACTCGCTTGAATGTGCCAGCTTGGCATTGCGTCGTTATCCGAGCGTGGCCCGCCGCCGCCGTAGGCAAAGAGCGCTCGCTCGCCGCAGTGCCGCTCAGGCTTGGGCAACCGAGCTTTCGGGATGGCAGCGCACATTGCGCTTTTGTCGGCGGCAACACCTGTCTTTTTATTAGTATTGTTATTGTGAATAGGATTAATTCTAGGCTGCTCGCTCCCGCAGGTTGCAGTTGCAGTTGCATGCAATGAGATGCGCGCTGCTTCTCGTCGAAAACGAATTCGTTTGCATTCAGGATTCAATTGGTTTGCGGCTCAATTGTGAATACACGACGAGATCCGTGCTAGCGGTGGAAAGTCATTTCGCATTCACGATTCATCCACGGTCGATAACTAATTGCGTGTTGTGCGTGTCTCGCTCGCAGCGGGCACTTGTAAATGCAGCTAGAACATAGAGGGCGCGCATCCAGCGCCGCTCTGCTCGTTCTTCGGGATGGATCACCTGGACCCCGACTTAACTTAGCTAACGGTCTCTGACGGCTGAACTCCGAAGCCAACCAGTTTGTTCACAAAGGTGAATTTGCGAGACTCGCTTTGGCCATTCCTGTTGCCTCGTGCGCCTCGTGCGGATCCTGCGGAGGACTGCCTGGTTTCATCTCGCTCGTATGGCTGTGGCGCGTCTGCTTTGGAATTCGCTTGACCGTTGTCAAGTGAGGTGAATTTGTGAGCGTGGCATGCTGAGTCTGTTGCTGAAATGTTTGCGCGCCCCACTCCAAAGTCCCCATTCACGATTTGTGATTTGTGATTCGTGCGTGCTTCACGATTGTTTGAATTTGACTGGATTTCAATGTGACAGACAACAACACGCGCGTCCGCGTAGGTCCAATCCAACTCTGTTGTTCTTCGGCTCTGCGTCTCTGGTTTGGTGCCCCTATTCACGATGATTGTATTTTTCGTTTTTTTATTCACCATTCACGATTGTCACCTCGTTGCTCGTCTTGGCTGTGTAACACGTTGTTTGGCTTTGCAATTCGCTGTTGGTCGCTCAATGTTGAATGTTGAAACCATTCTATCGCCTCTCGAACCAACTCGTTCGGCTTGTCTTGCGACCTTCACCTTGTTCCACGCTCATTGCCATCAACTACCATCACAGACACCCTCCTTTCTTTTGTCTCTAGCGCGATCCTCTTTCTCCTCCTCTCCTTTCTCTTTGGATTCGAGCAGCTTATACCACTCCTTTTCGTCATCACCACCAACACAAAATTCATACAGTCATCATGAAGGCTGTCTCTGCTGCTGCTCTTGTTGCCCTCGTCGCTGGTGTTTCGGCCCAGTCGGTCGCTCCTTTCAGTTACGGAACTCCCAGTCCCAACTACCCTGGTGTAAAGGGCACCAACAGGAACGGCCCCACCAACCCTTCCTCTCCTCAGCTCAACACGCCCATCAACCAGACTTCCGATTCTCGTCTCGCTTCCCTCAACTCTGTTGAGGACTGGTGTACCTTTGGCCCTCAGGTTCCTGGTACGATCATCGGCAACGTCGAGGGTGAGACCGTCGCTTACTGCACAAAGCCTCGTAACAATGCCCGTGTAATTGTAAGTTGGCCTCGTTCCGATGCGCTTTTCAATCCTTTCTCTCTTCTTGCATCTAGACTGCTGACCCCTCTTGTTGATCGTTGCACGCTGTCTTTCTCACATTTCAGCCCGACGGAACCGTGACAGGTGCTCACTTTGTCAAGACTCCCCTCTACGTTCAGCTCATGGCGCTTGGTGACTTTACCAAGATCGGTCTCGTTCCCGGTGACGAAGGTGGTGAGCTCGACCCTCACGGTGCTACCAACATGGGCAACCCCGTCGGCGGTAACGTCACCTCCAACGTTTCCGGTGAGGACGTCTTCTACGAGGAATGGATGAACTATGTTTCCTACAACCAGATCTGCTTCCGTATCTGCATCGCCGGTTCTGAGCAGGCTCCCACCGCTCTCGAGTGCCAGCACGAACTCGACGTCATGGGTTGCAACTTTGTCATGCCCGGTAACTACGCCGACAACGTCTTTGAGACTTGCGACGGTGACGCCGCTTACCCACCTGGTCTCTACCCCGACGGCAACGGACGCACCTCGACCTTCCAGCAGTTTTTCACCGGCGAATACGTGGTGGCCGGTACCACCTACTCGTACACTAACGGTGCCGCTGACCAGGTCACTCCTACCGCTGCTTACTCAACCCCCAGCACCTCGAACTGCAAGACCACCGCCTCGATTTCGAACGGCATCAAGTCGATCGTTCCCTCGTCGTCCGCTGCTCCTACCTCGTCTTCTTCCGCCTCGGCCTCGGGCTCCATGGCTACTTCGGCTCGTGGTTCCAGCTCCGCCCCCCGCTCCAGCGCCACCACTTCTGGCTCCGGATCGTCCAACAGCAACAGCAGCAGCGGCAACGGCAGCTCCTCTGGCGCCTCCTCGGTCGCTGCTTCCGCTTTCGGCATCTTTGCCTCGCTTGCTGCCGCTGCGGTCGGTGCTTACCTCCTCTGATCGTCTCTCGGCATTCCCCGCCACCTCGATGCTGTGCGTGCTCGTCGGTCGCCATTGCATCCAGAGCTTGTCATTGTTCGACAACGTTTCGCCCTCCTCGCTTCTGCATTCTCCACTAGCATGGCTTGGTTTTACTTTTCATTTGTTGATTTTTCATTATTGGCCTTTGCATTCCTCTTCAGCATGCGTCCCTTTGGACATGCTTGAATCATCCACACTCGTTTCTTCGCCTCGGCATTGTGTTTTCTTTTCATTCTGATGCTACCCTCTCGTAACATGCACGATGGCACATGGCTGCCTGCTTGTGTTGCCTAGACAAGGTGTCGTTTGGTCATCTTTCAGGACAATCCGTAACTTTACTCTTTTCTTTCCCCACGTGTTCTAGTTTGCCTGATGTTTGCTTGTGCACAAAGTGCTGTTTGGTGAGTGTATGTGCATCGGCCTTGTCCTCGTCTTGACGTGGTCGGTTGCGGTCGGCTGCACTGTGTCATTGGGACGCGACGGATGCTGCGCGCTGTTGCTTGTGCTGAGACAGGCGCTGCTCATGTTCGTGCTCATGCTCTGGTGTCTTGGGCATCGCATCGCATCGCATCATCGTATCGGTCGCAAATCCGAGTGTGAGCGAGATGGATCGAGGTGAGAACAGTTGCGCGATCAGGACAGAGCGTTGCGCGGAGCAGGTGGCATGTTGAGCTCCTTCTCCTTCTTCTTGACCATCTTGTGGTTCCAGTCTCGTACCCTAGCCGCGTAGAATTCTCGATGGAGCGCATACTTTGCATGAAGTGGATGCTGTTTGGCCAGTGTCTCTGCTGCTGCTGCGTTCGAAGCTGTTGCCGCCGTCGACGCTGCTGCTTCGGCGGGTATAGAACTGATAGCCGAAGACGCGAGACCAGATACAGTAGATGTTACCGTGGAAAACACGCTCCCTGCCATGCCCATAGCGCTCAAAGGTTTGCTCTCCTTGTTGGCATCCTCTTCCTTTGCTTTGGCGCTCTCCTTGGCCTTTTGCTTGGCTTCGTACTCGGCCTTGATCTTGGCGATCTCATCTTGGCTTACTTTGTCAGGCAGCCGTTCTGCTGTAGTAGAGCCTGGCGCAGATGCGGGATCGCAGAGCTTGGTTGCAAAGTGACGATCCGCCAGATGCGCATGGCAGACGTAGAGAAAGTCGAGCGTAGGTATCGACTGCGAAACCAGCACGTGTGGTGAGCTCTTGTAGCAGACAAAGCACGACTTGGGCGTACCCGCCTGTCGGTGGATGTACACATTGCTTGGTTTGCCTTCGACTGCGGCCATGACGATGATCAAACGCAGACCTTACCAGGATGGATGACGAAACCACAAGACCAAGTCGCGAGTCGCGAGTCGCGAGCCGCGAGATGTAGTCGTGAGTGTGACATGGACCCCGCACTTTGAACATGTGCGTAATCCTTATGTTGAGCAAGCAGTTGACCCTTATCCAGAGAATCAACTTGGATCGTGCAAAATCGGCTTCCCGATTTCGATATATCACTCAGCTGCGAAAACCAAATTTGTCCAAGTCGCAAAGCAAATTTGTTAAACACGATTTACGATTCACAGAAGGTCAAATTCAAGCCATTCGAGCAGTCTCAGAACCAACCGCGCGGCTTTCGGCAATCACGAATCAAACAAAGCACAAAGTATTGCACGTTGCACGTTGTTCCTTCTCGTGTTCTCCTCCGGATCACGGTCGTAACCACCATCACCCTCTTTCTCTCCCTTGCATCGTCTGGTCGTCAGTCTTTTTTGATCGTCCTAGACAATTGCTGCTGACATCGAATCTGTTATAAGCACTCGTGCAGGCTCGGGCTTCTTTGTCTGGTCGCGACCGTTTCACTGAAAACCGATTTGCACAACTTGATCATTGAGCATCGAGTTCCAGAGCTTGACTTATATACTCCATCCCGCCCCTCTCTCTGCAAGAGACTCATTCGCCACAACCATGGGTGTCCCTGCTCTCTTCAGGTGGCTCTCCAAAAAGTACCCCCGCATCGTCTCCTCGGTGCAAGAGGAAGATCCCAAAACAGCTCCCGGCCCGGATGGCACCGAGATCACACTGCCGCTCGACACTTCGACACCAAATCCTAATGGCGAAGAGTTTGACTGTCTATATCTAGACATGAACGGTATCGTACATCCATGTACACATCCAGAAGGCAAACCAGCCCCAGAAACCGAGGAGGAGATGATGGTCGAAGTCTTTGCCTACACAGAACGCGTCGTCAACATGGTACGACCACGTCGTCTTCTTATGATGGCCATCGATGGCGTTGCACCACGTGCAAAGATGAACCAGCAGCGATCGCGTCGTTTCCGTGCTGCCAAGGAGGCACGCGAAAAGCATGAGGAGGAGCAAGCTGCCCTAGCAGAGTGGAAGGCCAAGGGTCTTGGCGCTACCGACGACGAGAAAAAATCAAAAAGGGCTTGGGACTCGAACGCCATCACTCCCGGTACACCGTTCATGGACCTTCTCGCCGCCTCATTACGATACTGGGTTGCACAAAAAATCAACTCGGACCCGGGCTGGAAGGACATCCAAGTCATCATCTCGGATGCTAGCGTGCCCGGTGAAGGAGAGCACAAGATCATGGAGCACATCCGCCGTCAACGTTCCCATCCCGAGCACGATCCCAATACCAAGCACGTCATCTACGGTCTCGATGCCGATCTCATCATGCTGTCTCTCGCCACTCACGAGCCTTATTTCAAGGTGCTCCGTGAAGATGTCTTTGCTGCCGACAACAAGCCCAAGACTTGCAACCTCTGTGGACAGCCCGGTCACTTTGCCGCAAGCTGCACAGGTGCTGCCAAGAAGAAATCGGGTCAACACGACGAGATCGCACCCACGCCACCGGAGAAGAAGCCCTTCATCTTTTTGGACGTCGCCACCCTCCGTGAATATCTTGAAGTCGAACTCAACATCCCCCAACTGCCGTTCGCCTTTGATCTCGAGCGCGCCATCGACGATTGGGTCTTTCTCATCTTCTTTGTTGGCAACGATTTCCTGCCTCACTTGCCTTCGCTGGAGATCAGGGACGGCGCCATCGACACACTGCTTCGAATTTGGAAAAAGGAGCTCCCTGCTATGGGTGGTTATCTCACCAACCACGGCCGTGTCGAGCTCGGTCGTGCACAGCTGATCCTCAGTGGTCTCGCTTCTGAAGAAGACGAGATTTTCCGTCGCAGAAAAGAGGACGAGGATAGGCGCGAAACCAATCGAAAGCGACGAGAGGAGATGCAGCAGCGCAGAGACAAGGAACTCGACCAGGGCAACTTCGGCAACGGGTCTATGGTTGAAGTCATGTCCAAGAAACGACGTGCGCACGAAACCGAGAAGCCTGCTTTTAACGGTGTTTCCGCCCAAGAGGCGCGCGACCAGGCGAACAGCAGTAACAAGTCGTACGACCCGCGTAAGAAGGCGATTGTGCTAGGTGGCGACAACAACCAGGTCGTGAGCGATCGCAATGCTGCCAGACAGGCCAACATGGACGCTGCCGAGGCGCTCAAAGCAGAGCTTATGGGCGACGCTCCAAAGCAACAAGAGGCCGACGCAGAGCGCGCTCTCAAGAAAGTAAAGACCGAGGCAGGTGCCGAGCCAACCACAGCTTCCGTCGAAAAGCAGGAGCATGGTGATGATCAAGATTCTGCTTCCGCCGGCACGAAACGCAAGGCGGATCAAGTGCAACACCACGCCAACGCCGGCGATGACGACGTTGCGAAAATCGAAGCTGCCACCGAAGATGGCGACGCTGACGCTGATACTGACGCCAACGCCGACGCCAACGCCGACGCCGAAGTTGATGCTGAAGCTGAAGACGATGAAGAAGAAGACAACGACGAGGTCGACGGGAACGAGGACGTCGACCCGGTCACCACTATCAAGAAGCGTAAAGTCAACGCAGACGGCACCGTCGACTACGAAGACACGGTCAAGATGTGGGAGCCTGGCTACCGCGAGCGCTACTACAAGGAAAAATTTGGCGTGGATCTCTCCGACACTGACTTTCGCCGATCAGTGGTGAAATCCTACATCGAGGGTCTCTGCTGGGTTCTAGCCTACTACTACCAAGGCGTCCCTTCGTGGCAGTGGTATTACCCGTTCCACTTTTCGCCATTTGCTGCCGATTTTGAGGACCTTGAATCGCTTGACATCCAGTTTCAGCTCGGCTCACCGTTCAAGCCGTTTGAGCAGCTTATGGGCGTGCTGCCCGCTGACTCGCGAGCCTCGATTCCGCCGGCATTCCACCCACTCATGACCGAGTCTGACTCTGACATTATCGATTTCTACCCGAGCGAATTCGAGATCGACATGAATGGCAAGAAGATGGCGTGGCAAGGTGTTGCCCTGCTGCCATTTATCGACGAGAAGCGCCTTCTCGACGCACTCAAGGAGAGATACCCGCTTCTCAGCGAGGATGAAGTTCGCCGCAACGGATTCGGCAACAACACGCTCTTTGTTGGCAACGAGTCACGCCTGTACGATTTTTTGTGCGAAGAGATCTACGCCAAAAAGCGCACTACAGACGACGGCGAGACGCCCAAGCGTGTTGCCGTCAATCCGGCTCTCAGCGGCGGTATCACGGGCTTTGTCAAGCCCGATCCGGTCTGTGTGCCTGGATCGACGTTCAACTCCCCGCTCACTAGCCAAGCTCTGCACGACATCCACAACGACCGTTCTATCTCGGTGCTCTACGATTTCCCCGAGCAGAAGACCCCGCATCGATCGGTACTGCTGAAAGGGCTCAAGCCGCCCAAGCGCATCCTGTCGGCTGCCGAGATCGACTGGGTCAAGCGAGGAAGCCCCGACAACCGCGGTCGCGGTCGAGGCCGCGGCGCACACCACGGTGGAGCCGGTCGAGACTTTCACCGCAGCTCCAACGGTCAACAGCACAACAACAACGGCTACGCCGGTGGTGAGAACGGCAGTGCAGGGTATCGTGGCTCGAACGGCGGCGGGTACGGAAGCCACAATGGTGGTGGTGGTGGAGGCTACGGTGCTCCTGTCGGACGCTCGCACGACTACCAGCAGTATTCTCAGAGTGGCAGTGGCGGTGGCGGCGGCGGATATGGCAATTACGGCGGGTATGGAGGGTACGGCGGTAGTGGATATGGCGTAGGTGGACGAGATGGCGGAGCTTACTATGGTGGGTACGGCGGCGGTGGTGGTGGAGCGTATGGTGCTGCTCCCACCTACGCTTCTGCGGGCGCGTACGATGCTTACGCAGGCTACGGCGGTAGTGGAGGATATGGCGCGTATGGCGCGTCGGCTTACGCACCGGGAGCTGGTGGTAATCGCGACAACAGGTACGCAGCGTATACACAACCGAGCATGCACGTCGGCCCTGCTGCAGGGCGTGGTGGACGTCAAGCTGCTCCTGCAAACCATGCCGGATATGCGGGACTGCCCAGCCTCGGCGCGCCGCCTGCGCCACCTGCACCGCCAACGCATCCTGCGGCTGCCTATGGAGGCTACACCAACGGCGGGTATGGTGGATACGGTGCTCCTGCTCATGGCTACGGAGGCGCCCCGCCCGCACGCGGCGGCGGCAGGGGTGGCCGTGGCGCTGGCAGTCGCGGTGCAGGCCGAGGCGCCAACAACGCTTCCTACGCTGGTCGCGGTGGCGCATACGGCTCATTCTACTGAAGTGTTATTTTCACCTCATCCTCGAACACACATGGCATGGAAGCGTTCTTTTTTAATGTATCACGTATCCGACTCTCGAATCAATGATTGAATATTTCTATCACGAACGCAGGTGGGGCGATACCGGGCGAGGCGCTGTCCAGCTCGGGGCGGGTTTGCGACGGATGGTGTACGTGTTGCGTTTCGTGAGCCGAGCAAGGTGGGTCGGTAGGACGATGGATGGACGTGTGGGTGGTTCGGGGGTTAGGGGGGATGTGGGCAATGGGGCGAGGTGGGCATGTGGTGGCGAGGGGAGCGGAGAGTTGTGGTCTGTGTCACTGGCATCGTCGCTGAAGTAAGAGGTGAGCGAGTGCCGGTGGATCGGGCGGTATGAGGATGCGTGGGAATCGGGGTAGGAGACGTCTACCGAGGTTTTAGGGCTGATGGGCAGTGTTGGTGTGCGCAAGCTGAGCGAGGTGGCGAAGCCAGGTGCGACTTGGTCTGCGCAGAACCCGTCTGGGGTCCAGTTAGAGTCCCAATTCCACGTCCATTCGAACGTCGATGCTCGGATGCAATGCGGATCCAGTGTCTTGCGTGTGCACGATGATGCGATGCTCGAACAACTGCTACTCTCGCACTCGCTGCTACTACTGCTGCAAGATGCCTGATCACACTCTCCGCGCTCCAGCCGTTTTCTCGAAAACATGCGTTTCAACCTGCGTGACGTCGTCCTGATCCCGTGCCGCGCGTCCATCGTAGTGTCGACTTGGCTCGGATGCTGTCTCCGTCTCGCTTGGCGGTGCGCTTGATGGGTCGGTTTCAAGTGACTCAGCGATGGCAGGTGCACGCACTGCGTCTCGTTCCAGAACCGTGGTGCTTGGCTGTAATCGAATTCGCTTTTGGAGAAATGACGCTTGATGAGCTCGAGAATTGATCAGAATGCCGATGCTGGTGAGGTTGGCCCTGTAGTTGGGACGCTTTGGTTCAACGCACTAAGCAAGCGGTAGGCGAGTTACAGGCTGAGCAATGCACGGTGGAGGACTTGCTTACCAAGTCGAGCCAAGTCGAGCCAAGTCGAGCCAAGACGATGCAAGCTTTATAGTTGCTGCGTCGGTTGGATCGCAATGGGGCTGCAATTCGACAGACCAGCAGGCTTGGTCGTATCAGAGGGCCGGGAAGCGAGCGGGAACGAAGCTTATCCTCCTTGATTTCTTGACAGGAGCAGACAACAAACGGGTTTCACCGCTCCACGCTCCACGCTCCACGCTCCACGCTCCACGCTCGTCGCTTGTTGCTCGCTGCATACTTCTGCAGGGTGCTATGTGACCCTCTTTCTGCGTCCACTTGAGTTGATCTACAAATTTTGCCGGCGCTCTACGCCCACACGGCCAGCGTTTTGCGTTGCACACGATCCACTTTATTGGCCACCAAAGCGTCTAGATCCCGCTCGACATCCTTGGTAAATATATTTTAAACTTGGATCGTAACGCTCTCGTGGCTGCATACAGCTACGGCTGCACAGAAATTCCCGACATTTTCCCACAATTCTCAAGTAACGTTAATTAATTCATTCGTGATTCACGATTTACCCACGACGCGTCCCGGCAGAAACTGCACTGCGTTCCCGTGTCAAACACTCACAACTCAACAATTTGGCGCTCGATTCGTGATTCGTGATTCGTGATTCGTGATTCGTGATTCGTGCCTCGTAAATTGTCGACGCTGCGGATCGGAATCGTGAATCACGTCGGCTCAATACTGAATCCAACTCGACGCTTGAACGCACGCTCAACTTGCCATGGCGCGCACAGTATGACAGCTCGCACGTCGGCACTCATTCGTCGTGCACGCCGCAATCACGAATCACGACGAGCAATCGATCAACCGACTTGTTAAACAAGCGAACCTCGTCTAGACAAGCACACAGCTGGACAAAGCATGGACGAGCTTCCTAACCACCAGCTCTTGCAAGCCAAGCTTGGTGCGGATCGTGTGGAACAGCCGTTTCTCGAGCGCGATCAGCGTGTTCCAATGCTCGCCGTGTTGCACAAACACGTCGGCCATCCAACGCCCAAGCATGTCAGGAACCATACTCTCACTCGTGCTTGCACGGATCACGTGAGCGCCAGCCAGCCTCGCATACACGGTGAGAGCCGCAAGTTGAGAATCGCCTTTCCGCCGCATTCGCATCTTGGACTCGGGCTTCTGACGATTTTTGCGCATCTCGTTGGTCTCGCCTGACCCCATCGCTGCTGATATCGACACCGACGACACCTCGCTTTCCACCGTTGAACTCTCGGCAATCTTGCATCGTATCGAGCTCGAGAAACTCAGAAGCATGCTCCATGTAGCCAAGCGGCAGCTCGGTCGAGAGTTGGCGTCGCCAGCGCTTGCATGTCGACTGCAGTCAAGTGACTACCTCGTTTAGCATCGTTCGTTGCAGCTTGGTGCGGTGATGGTGAACTGCAACTGTCGCCTTGTTTACCACCTCCGCTCCTGCCGGAATCTCGTCTGCCAGCCCGATATCGACGGTTTGTGGATCCAACAAACGCGCGCTCCAACACGTGGTGGCGCAGCAAATAAGTTGATCGGCATGCAAAGATCCTGCGGAAAGCCCGAGACCGTTGGCGAGGCTTTCACCTCGTCGTCGCCATGGATTGCGGCTATGATGCAGGGATTCTGTCTAGAATCAGGCATCGAGTGCGAGTCCCCGAAGCTGCGTCAGAGCAAGCGCAGCATCCACATCCGGTGGCTAATCGAAGAATGCTACGTGCTGTACTGCAGATCGTCAAAGCCATCAGTGATCGAACGTGGTATGAGTCTGATGTCGCACAAAGCATCTGCAGGGATATTACACTGTGTTCGAGGCTGCTTGATCCGGCGAATTCCAGCTAGAGGTAAGTCAAGATTCATGTCGAGCCTGTCGATCGTAGGGTGGCGCAGCGTGATGGAGCGAAGAAAGTGCAGCATAGTGGGGAGCATCGGCCGCATGCGCGTGCGATGGAGCTTGCTGCCTGGCACTCCAAGTCTGCAGCTCGCCTCATGAAAGTGGCTCGGGCAGTGATTGCCGCAGCATATGCATCGGCTGTTGACCCCCCGACACTGGCCGTTACAAGCATGTTCGAGACGTGACGCGAGAGTCAAGAGCACCGCTCGTGGCCGTCAGACGCGCCCAACATGCAGGTCCTTCTCCTGACGCTCTCTCTGTACGCTACTGAGCCACTTGAAGCGCGCCAAGTCGCCAAGCGAGTAAGACACATTTGGCGCAACCACGACGGTAGATCTCACCGGCTCAAGTAGCAGTACGAGGCCGTCCAACCATGAGCGCATACGCTCCTTCAGCAGATAGCAGGAAGGGAGACATAACTTTCGATATCGGCAGATTCTACGATTCCACAGTTCCACGGCTCCACGATTCTCCCCAAGGCTCCGACTGATCACCCACGTGACATGTGTCACTCGCCGATGATGTTGACATGTACAATGTCTTGCATGACAATCTCGCTCAACTCTGGCGGTCCTTGAAAACATGCTTTACAGCTGACCGCACCAAGAATCCCGACAAAAGAACAAATACGGGTCGTCGTTCATGAATACGAAGAACAACACTTTCTCCTCACACGTGCATCGGTACTCCGCAAGCGGGGGTTCAGATACTGGGAAGCTCACGAGCCAGTCACACCAGGAGACGAGACCAAGCTAGCGCGCACGCCAACGTTTATACAGTGGTGAGTGGACAAGGAAGCGCACGTGCTACGCCGAGTTATCCGCGCGCCATTGCGAATCAATAATTGCCTCCGTGCTGTCTCTCTTCTACTCGTCACTCACCACTGGTGACTCACACTGACGACTGTTGACGGAGCAGAGCTGAAAACTGGCTGCTTGGACCGATCTGCTAATTCAGCTCGGTCCCGACATGTGCCCAAGGTGTAGACGTGCATCATCGTCATCCACGCCGGAATCTTGCTTCTTCTCCATCTCCACGCCTTTCTTTTCCGAAACACATGCAAGCGTCAGCTGCCTCGGCTTTTGCTCGTGTTGGCCAACGTACCTTGCTGTGATCACGTTGCGCCTGAACTGGACCGATGCTTGCTGAAGGGCAAGTTGGTCAACAAACGCGCTTCTGCAAACGCATTCTGCGCTTTAGTTCTCGACTGATGCACAAGCAAACAGCGTGTGTGCGCTAAACGACTGTCGAATACATCATGACGACCCGTGACTGTGCTGTACAGTACGGTACGTTCAGACTAATCGGTCGTCCTAAGACTCGGTTGCTAGCGGTAGCAAGCAGTTTCCAAGCGGTCGCTGTGACACTAGAATCCAGCAGGCCGCTCGTTGATCACGGTCTTGGCAACCACGTTTGTCCTTGCACCAACAAAGTGACGAGTGACGCCGCGATGCAGTCGTGAGTTCAAAGTCGTGAGTCCCAAATCACGAATCGTGAATTAACATTAAGTTACCTATTTTTGCTTGGCTTTGGTCTTTTCCTGGAAACAAATTCACGATTTGCAGTTTTCGACACCTCGCTTACGCAACGTCGAACAAGTTCACTTCGTTGATCGTGTATTACGTATTAAATGCACGAGGCTTTCGTGTGGTATCGTGAGTTGGCCCGTTCAGCAGGTTTATGGTCAAGTGGGCAACATGGACTCGTGGCTTGTGTAGCTGGCTGCTCAGGCACTGTGCTTCGGACAACGGTCGCATACCAGCACTTGAATTGTCGCACCACACATTCTGTGATTGGTGAGGGCTCCTTCAAGGTCCGATTCAAGTCAGCGATCAGTGGTGAATGAATCCCGAATACCCTACCGTGCGCAAGAGTCGGTTGCGAGCACTGTCGACAATCTGGAGCCACAGGAAGCATGTACATACAAGTACGACTCGCGCGTTGCTGCTTGCCCGCGTACGATGCTCTGCAGCTGACTACGCTTGTACCTGAGCTGGGCTTGCGCTGTTGCAAGCTAAACCGCTCGACTGTGTGGCTTGTGGCCACTCGTCTGCGCAGCGCACCCACATGCAGCTGTTCAGCTTGCATACGCGTGATCGTCGCTCACATTCGTGAGGCTCGATTGGCCTGTTGGCTCGATTTCGTCACTCGTCTATATCGCCTATATCGGACGCCAACGCATTTAGCGTGAGCTTGACAGTCACGCCGGTCATATTGAACAAGCGACCACGCAACACTCGTGTCTCGTCGCCGGAGCTCGGTCCACGCATATCCGCTCTCGCACGTCTGCTTCTGTTTGCGTCCTGCTTGGCCAGCTCAGCGCAATCAAGCTGGCATCAAGACTGCGTAAGCGTCGACAGTGTAAAATCCAGAGACTCGTGAGTCGCGTCCAACACGAACGGCGCCAGAGCAGGTCAGTCGCGGCAGCGTTGCTAGATCAAGCGATCCAGCGACGACAAGTGCTCAAGCTGCGCAGCACACCGAACGTTGTCTTTCCACACGACTCGGGGCGAGCAACCGACTTGCAAACCAACCCGGTCTACGCGAAGCTCTCTGACGCAAATGCAAGCCAGTTCGAGTCACGCCACGCCGAAGAGCGAGACCAGTACCGTCTAAGCGAGCACTCACTAGACCGTACATGCAAACCCGTGTTTGAGCAAGACTAGCCTCGAATGCCTTGGTGCAGTGCCGCATTGCCCACTTGAACCGCCAGCGCGTGCGCGCACGCAGCCAGCCGCACGGCTGACCGCTGCTCGCTCCATCATAACCAACCAGCTCAAACACGTATCGCTGCCGTGCTGGCCATGCCGCTCTGCTTTCTCAAAGCGGACACACTCAAGCGTGCTCGCACCGCCTCGGTGCGTTCTGCTCAAACCCGACATGCTATCGCTTCTAGTCTCGCGTAAATGCGCACACACACACACACACACACACACACTTGCAAAACCACTTGCTGCAGTCTCCCATTACCAACGAGCCCGTTCTTCAAGCCTCAACAAACGCCCTAGCCAGCCTCACCTCGTCAGCACCTACATTCTGAATCACAATCTCGACGCCAGCGGCAACGAAAGCCAACTGACCTCTTTCCAGCTTCAATCGGCCTTGCTGGTCGTTGACCTCAATAACGCCGTCCAGCACCAAGACAATCGACGGACCATCTACTGGTGCATTTGTCACTTGTTGCGCTTTCTCCAACTTGGTCGTTACGACGCTAAACTCTTCGATAGGAGGATCGTACAGCAGCGCCTCGACCTCTTTGGGACTCGACTTGACCCAGTGCTTGGCCGAAAGACGTCCTCGATTGGAGCCAGATTGATAGGTGCACATCTCGACCAGCGTTTCCGTGTCGCGCAGCTTGGGGGTGAGGCCAGCTCTCACAACATTGTCGGACGAAGCCATGCATTCTAGAATCTCACCCTCGAGATAGGCATGCGGTTCGTTGGCTTGCAAAAACAGAGCCTCGCCTGGTTGCAGCGTCGAGATGTTGAGCAGGAAAGTGCAAAAAATTCCAATGTCCTTGGGGAATTCCGAGGCCAATTTGAGCACCAGCTTTCGCTCCGCCTCTGGAACGCCTTCGATCGAGCTTTTTGCGAATCGCTCCGACAGCTGAGCTGCCAGCGGCTCGTAGGTGGAGGCAGGAGAGTTCATGAGGTTGCTAAAGATGGTCTTGAGGATCGCCTTGATCTCGCTTGGGTCCAGGTCGGACGCCGAAGCCTTTTGCAGCTCGTCATCGGACAAGTCGACCAACTGGGCAAACTCGGGGACCGTCTTGATAAAGTGAACAATCTCTTGCAGAGGTCGGAAGCCGCAAAAGCCACGGAAAGCGGTAAGCGCGACGGCCATCTCGGGCTTATGGTTGGGGTCCTTGTACACGTCGGGCCTCTGTTCGTGCAGACGCTTTCCCAACGGCTTGTCGGGATGAGCCTGAATGCTGAGCGCCTTGCCGACGCTGAGTACTTTGAACAAGAACGGCAAACATCCCGGCTTTTCGTCCGAGAACTTGGCCACCACCTTGTCACCGATCAGTTCGGGATGCGCGGCAAGGTATGATGATAGCGCCTCATACTGGTGGTCAGCTTGCTGGCCATTTGCAGTGATGATGCGAGAAGGCATCGACGGATGAGTGCCCATCCACAGCTCGGCATAGGGCTTGGAATCCTCGGCTTTGAAGTTGAGCTCTTTGGTCGCCGCTGCAAACTGCGCGACACGAGACGAGGAAGCGCCCTGGATTCCCCAATCGTACGACTGCACGCCAGGGATCAGCTGAAAGAGCTTTTGGGTTGATGACATGTTGGTATCCATGTGCGTGTTGCCGTGGTGATCGTCTGGAAGTTGGCTTTCACCCTTCGCCTTGAGGTGGGTTGTGATGTTCTGGATACGAGTGCTTGCCATACGTCTTTGGCCAAATACTCGCGAACAGTCTGGTTTCGGTGGGGATGGTGACGGTCGAAGAAACAGTCTGTGAGTGCTTGCATCCGACGACGAAGCTCAGCACTCTCTATCCATGGCCAAGATGTCAATACTCACTCACACTCACAGATTGTGCAGTTGAGCGTCAAGCGAGCAGTCACGAGTTAGGTTTAAAAGCAATCATCCCATCACGAATCCACTCGTGACTAAATGTGACTGGCTCATGCACCATGCGTGATTCACGATTCATGATTCGTGATTCACGACTAAAAATCCATTTAACCCGACAAAATCCAAAATCGTGAATCGTGAATCGTGAATCGTGAATCGTGAATCGTGAATCGTGAATCGTGAATCGTGAATCGTGAATCCACAATTGTGAATAAGGTGGTCGCTCACCAATCACAGAATCGTGCATCCGTGAATCCGTGAATTGTGAATCGCGATTTGCATTTTTTGGCCATTCACAATTCGTGTGAATAATCGTGAATGTGATGATTCGTGATGGTGATTCATGTTTCCGAATTGCCCAGCGCTATTCGTGATGGTGTTCTTTCGTCGGGCCGTACTGCCGAGCACCGACTCAGACTGGTGAACGCTCCTCGCAACTCACTCTCACGTCTGTGTTTGGCTAAAACAATCAAGAATCACTAACTAATCGCATCGGCCTATTTTAGGCACCGCACTCCCGACCTCCGAGATGCATATTTCTTCCTCACTAAAGTTGGCCAACAGAGCATATCCACTGTAGAGCATTCACAAGCATTCGTGATTGTTGGACCCACGTGCACATTTGTCAAGCACATTCGCTGGGGTCCATTCCAACTCAACATTACTCTGTGACTCCCTAGACCAGATGTGAAATCAATACTCTCAGCCGCGCAACAATTAGATTAGCCGTGATCCATCCCGTGTTGTCCAGAAAGGCACACACGTTCACCGTAGAATTGTAGCGGACGACGTTGCTCGACGTTGATCCTGTTGTGATCGAGTGGCCTTGCTATTCGCTGTCGACGATCGCGCCTGGCGGCTAGCGCCGACGATTCGTGATTGTCTGTGTTCGACCTTGCACGACGTCGCCAGAAGTACCATGTCGCAGGTCTGGCCGCGTAGAGCTGATAGAACGTGGACGCAGCTCGCTGATGTACATCCTTCGCACCTCGATACATCGTTCTCCCTCTTCGTTCTCAAGCAGCTGTACCTCCTCGGTATCCTCGACGACTTTCTCAACAGCGTGACCGCGATGCTGCGTACGACGCAGAAATGTGTCGTCTTGAGCGGCTCGATATCGCTGGTACTGCTCCACCCACATGCACCGCACTGCGAGGTACAGCGAAAACGTGGCGCTTCCACCCAGCAACGGCGATAGTACCAACAGCACTACCACAACGCATGCCTGAGTCTCGATCACTTTGCGATCCAGTCGATCGAGCTTGATCAACGTGGGAAACCGCCCATGCAACACATGCCCATCGTGATCCTCACCCTTGTTCTCGTCATCAGCACCATCAGGCGGTAGATAGCAGCTTGGACTCGCAACAGCAGTCTTCCAAAGCCAAAGACCGCTCTCGATTAGCACAAAGACAGTTGCGCTAAGAGCAACACAAACATGATCCGAGCTGATCGAGCTTTGGGCAGGATGGCGCCCAAACGTTGTAGGGAAAAGGAGCGTGACCGTCTGCCAAGCTCGATGCAGATTGGTGCGGCTGGCGTTGACCTCGAGGAAGCATGCCAGAGAAACCCAGAATCGCAGCAGGATGCTCACAATGCCGAGCGCGAGGTAGTACACCTTTGCGTCCTTCCAGAGCGGCAGGCGCGACTTGCTGCGAGACACCATCTCGAGCAAGATCTGTCCCGTGGAGCGATTCGGTTCGATAGGAGCAGTTGCGACGCGTAACGATGGCAACAAACGGCTTGAACTGCTCGACGTTCGATAGGCCGGATACAGAGAGATGAGTAAAGGAAAAACGTGCATGACCATCACCTTGGTAAAGCTGTTGGGATGCTGCAGAACCGACGAGAGACCAGCCAAGACGAACAGAGGCATGCCAAGCTCTTCTGGGATGCAGCGTTGCATGAGACGAGCCAGCTTATCCATGAACTGGGGTTGGGGAGCCAATGGAAATCTTTGCACAGTGAGCTCAGTAGAGACGACTCTGACGTTGCGGGGTGGAGACGCCCGTGGATTTGATGGAAGCGAGGTGGCATGCAATGCATTCGGTGTACGCAGAGTCGGCCTATACAAGGTGGCAGACACTCGTGACGCTTCATCCGGGCGCTCGTCTTCCGACATCGACCAGATTTGGGGCGGCGACGGACTGGAGTTATCTTGCAGTGGCACCATGACGCGGTGTGTGCCACTGCACAGCCTATGCGAACGTGCAGCAATCAAGTCAATCACATCAAGGCGATAGATGACGGCAAGATTGAAGAGGTTAAAAGCGAAACTGATGGCGACGAGCTGGCCGAGAGCCATAACGGTCCAGACATGAGGAATCCGGAGACGCTCGGCCTCATGACGCAGGAAGAGCGCCCAAGCACCCACGGTGATGACGCAGATCTCGCTGCTCCACCACCACGAAGGAGCGTCTTTGATGACCTCCATCCAGGCTTCCTTGAACAGGCTCAGAGAAGCGAGCCACTGCGAGATCCGCAGGATGCGCAAGTGCAGCGCGGCGACCAAAAGCGCTGGGCGAGAAAGGTCCCAGGGAGGTGGCGTGGGTGGAAGTGGATAAGATGCAAGACGGCATCGTTCGAGGTAGGACAAGTAGGAATGCCGCAAAAACGCCAACATATAGTACCACGTAGAGGCAAGGCTGAACACAGCAAGCAAGCCAAAGATGCGCTTGGCACACTGAGCTTCGTTCTGAAAAGCCCACGTAGCAAGGCGAATGAGGGCATCAGCGACAGGTGTGTCAGATTTGGGTTTCTGCGACCTGGCTCTACCTTGAAGGAAAGGCTCCGTTTTGAGAACGTCCTCGTCGGCTGTGACGGGAAGCTTGACCAAGTTGACTCCACCGGACTCGCGTGGGATGAGATTGAGCTGGCGATGCCTCCTTGTTGCGATGCTGATGACGCGGAAAGCGAGGTACATGTTGATACAGAGATAAGCAACGAGGATGACAAAGTTGGGTTCGAGGAGCGAGTTGAGCAGCAAGAAGACGCCATGGTTGTGTAGTGACACGGCGTGATAGGGCGCCGCCGACGAGCCAGCAGCGTCTTGCAGCGAGTTTGCCAGTCCCATGGTGATGGTGGTTGTGATGCAACACGTAGAGTGCTTGCGATGTAAGGTCAGAGTGAGCTTGAACTGCAAACTCCAGCTGCTGTGTAGCCGTGCGTTGTACAGCAGCAGGGACAGAGACGTTTGTCGCTGCTCGAGCTCAAACAGCTCAGCTTTTGTGTAGCACCTCCTGCTTCGTGCTTGCTCGGAAGCACAGGATTGGGGTCCCACGCACTCGCACCGAACAGGCGCGATGGAGCAGAGGCAAAACAAGGCAACAGGCCTATGAATCACGAATCGTGAATCACGAATCACGAATGTCGACGGACAGGCGAACCGGTCGAGGAGAACAAGCGTGAAGCACGAAGGACCCTGAAAGCTGAATGAACTCGGCGCTCAACCGAATTTACTCTGTGACGCGGAAGCGGAAGAAGTTAATTCCCGATTTTTTGATGGTTTTTTTTGGGTAAGACGGGTGACACGTGTGGAGGGAGGACAAGCTAGAAAACCTCGGATCCCGGAGCTCTGAGCATTTGATACTTACTCACACTCGTGACTGTGTCAAGGATGTTGCCGTTTCTTGTTTCGCCATACACGATTGACAAACACTCGTGACTCTTGTTCAGCACAGTGCTACAAGTTACAAGCCGGAAACCAGTCCTCCACATCGCATCTTGATACCTCACATATGGAGTCAATATCGCTTCCTTGGACGCTTCCTGAGCCATTGCAGCAGGTGCATTTGGCGCACTTTTCCAATCTCGATCCTGCAACCCAATCGGCCGCCATAATTGATCGCATCATTTCCGCATCTCGGCTCCCATCAGCATCGCCAGAACAAGCGCAGCAGGCGGATGAAGAACGTGTCAAGCTCGATTTCGCCTTTCTCGATCCGACAAAGCTGTGTAGCAAGCTGCATCTGCTCAGCGCAGTCACCCAGGCAGCGGTAGTCTGCGCTAGGAGTTGGGATGATGACCGGCAGGTGTTCAGGGAGGGCGAGGCGAGCATCGGTGGCATGAAGTCCAAGACACCACATTCAGAAGTCATCTATATGCTTAACCCGGGTAATAACGTGAGTCGTCTCTGCCAAATCTTTGCCACCACACACCTCTGTTTGTTTTCACTGACTTTTGTCCCGTACATCGCATCGCATGCCACTAGGTCGGAGAATCGCTCAAGCGTTTCGGCCTGTCCCCTACGTCTTCATCGCTGCTTCTAGTCAAGTTCTCCTCCCCAACCGCAGATAAGCAAGCCATTCTACAAAGCATGATCGATCTCGTCTCGCCATCCAATCTCACCTCTCCACCAACAGCCGAGGCTCACACACCAATAGACATTGACCATGCCATCCGATATGGAAGCTACCCGACCACACCTTCCACAACAGCACAAGTGACCGACTGGAAACAACTCAACAAGATCTATAAGCTTCAAATACCGTCCACTCTCCTCAACAACAAGCAGGACAACCAGTGGTACGAAAAATACCAAGATATCATCTGCACCAGTGTCGCCATGAAGCTAGTTGCTGCCTAACACATCTGCGGCCGCTCTAATCTCATTAGCAATCAACAAGTACCCGAAAAATGAACAAGTCCTCAGCATGCGCTCGCCGTCTACGTCTGTAGCAGACGCTGAGAACTACTGACCCATGCTCTGCCTACAGATCGTCCCTGGCCGCACCGATGCTCGCACAGCCGACCTTGCAGCACTTGTAACACCAGAATTCGCACAAATTTGCATTACTGTATGTCGTGTCGCTTGACGTCGAGGTAGAATGCACAGCAGTCGAAACCGAGTGTATGAGGATTGGCTTTACTCTTCAGCGGCTTCGAGTTTGGCCTTTTTCAGTTGTGAGAGCTCGCGTTGTCTTCGAATAAAGCTGTGTTGTGGCCATCCGATAGCCAAAGTTACGTTACACGTCAGCAAAACGTTTGTGATTGCAAAGGAAGGAAGGAAGGAAGGAAGGAAGGAAGGAAGGAAGGAAGGAAGGAAGGAAGGGCACTTACTCGTCGTATTGACATTTCTCGTACGTGTGGCTACAATAAAGAGAAGCATGAGGTCGAGATGTCCAACGTTGTCAGTATGCACTATTCAAGCTAAAGGCAACAGCCTGTGTGGGCCGGCTCTTTGCAGCATCGGTAGCGTGGTTCGGCGGAATACCACAGCTGCTGTTGAGCTACTTGACGTGTGTTGCACGATTCGATCGCGAAACTCACCGTTCGTCCTCGCACTTCCAGGGAGCGTACAGAGTCTGTTTCCTGCACTTGTTCAGCGGAATCAAGAGCCTGAATTGTCGTGATTCACCGAGGACGAGAAAGCCAAATAGTGTTGTCAGCTGTTGTTTCCTTTGCTTTTCTGCATGTCCATCACCTTGGTCGTCCAAAGTCGATCTGTTTTCTGCTATTCTCCTTCTTGGTCGACCTGCCGACGGCGTGGAAAACGTACGCAGAGCACTGGTCGCGGTAGCCCAGAGGCAATCGCGCGGCATTAGCCTCTTGCACAGAAGCGGTATGTGTGTCGGCCATGGTGAATGCGGTGTCCGTGTGATGAATAACGGGGTTGTTGGGGAGTCGTCTTTCGATGTCGCCTTTGTGGTGGTGATCAGTAATGTCACAAGATTGGCGACCATGCAGACCAGGAGGTTGCCTCTCCAGCCGTTCCGTGTAGATCAATCACATTCACGATTGGAGATTTTCGTACGAAATTCGTGATTCGTGATTCGTGATTCGTGATTTCCTGGTCTCCATCGTGCATGCTCATCGCTCGTGCACGCTAAAGTGACTGTGCGAATGTACACTCTAACAGCTGCTTTCCTATCTTCGCCATCGTGCATGTTAGCACGAAGCTTGGATCATCTAATTATCCGATTTAATCTTGAATCACGAAACTTGATGACGTTGAATTCACGATGTGATTTCCCTGACCGTTGACTCAAGCTTCGGTCGGAAAGAGCCGTTGTTGGAAGAACATTCAAGTGAGCAACGCTCCACGCCCTAAATCGTGAATCGTCTAATCGTGAATCGTGCGTGGATCGTGGATCCTTGAACCGTGAACACCGAACAGGCAAGTGAAAGCAGAGCGGCACAAATCGGGCCTTTGGCTTTTCAATCGACACTTTCTCCAAGCAGCTTCCTCATCGTTGGTCGATCTCCACTCCACCAACTTGGATTGCAACGCCATCCCCTTCTCTGCATTCCGATAGCACGAATCAGTATGTTGCGTACACTTGTTCGAAGAGCACACGTCCACAAGCCTGGATTCAGATTCCCGGATCGAAAGGCTCCCAAAGGTACGTCTACCCTTGCCCATCTCACCCCATCTCGCTCTTTCTCTCGTTCGTTGGTACCTTGAGATTACTCACTCCTGCTCCTCGCACCCTTTTGTCTCCCTCTTCACCCGTTGCAGAAGCCCATACACCACACCCTCACCCAGCAGCGCCTTCCAACATCGTCTCGTCCTTCGATCACTTCCAAAAGGTGTTTGCTTCCGGTCCTCACTTCCATCCTGAAAAGCTAGAACAACCTTCTTCCTCTAACAGCGCCTCATCACCACGCTCAGGGAGCGGCAGTGGGCTGCTCGGAAATGTCGATATGAACGGTAGAGAGGTGGCCGAAGATATCCATCTGTTGCCAGAGAGGTTCTGGAAGACACCGGCACTCGCTTTCTCGGACGCTGAGATGGAGGCCGTTATGGTAAGCTACGGTTCAAGGAAGGGAAAGAGAAGACGTGAGATCCATTGTGCTGATGATGCCATTTCGACTCTCGTACGCATTTACAGACTGGAGGAGCAAACTAAGGGTCTACCTATCACCCTCACGTCACATCGAACGCTTTCTCATTTGCAATGCTTATATCATCGTACACCACACAGACAGCTTGACCGCACGCAGACAAGGCTTTACAGAAGCATCATCATTCCACACTCTTCTCATTTGAACGCCGGCTGCCTCACCAAGCACGATAGAGCTTTCTACCTCGTTGAACTTTTCAGATCCTTTCCTCCCTCCTAGGCGCTTCCCTTCGCTCGATCCTTCGATCCTTCGATCCGATTCTCGCACTCGTCATTCGGGCCTGACCCGTCCCAACCACTGTCAGGCATGTTGCAAGGTGAACAGGGTATGGTTGAGTGCCACATCCTCTACCACAAGATCATCGAGCAACGTCTTCTGGACTCTCACACACTGCGTCAAGTGTTGGATTGCCAGTGCCTCGCACCAATGCTCATGCACTCCGTCTAATGAACGCTACCCGGCCGCATTAAAACTTCAATCACACGAGTCGCGGAAAGCGCGCGAGAAACGGAAACAGCTCGTTGGTTCCAAGTCAAGACACACATTGTGTGGCCGTGAATGTGCGCCGGTACCACGACGCCTACAAAACGTGAAACTCACTAACTTGGTGACTGTCTGCATTTCAACCTGTGCATTCTTGTCCATAAGCAACCACAAGTCTCGATGTGCGAAAGCTTGCGCTCTGCGACAGTTTCCGCAGCCGCTTGAATCGTGTGGGGTGACAATCACGAATGAGGATTTCTTGCACCAATCGGGTCGATCTAACGGATATTTTCGGGTGACTTGCTGCTATCTCCACCGTTTGGCTTGACACCAATGTGATGCTGACGTCTGAGGCCGCGCACCATTCCTCAGATGCTCAGCAAAGAACAAATCGCCGCCTGTATCGTGTTTTCTGCTAACCATCGTCTTGAACCCTGCGCCGCCTTCACAGCTCGATCTTGGGCCAGAGAGAGCCCACAATAAAAGTGAATGACGTTGACAAAGCCGTCCACGTTCGGCATTTACTACGAAACAGTCGTAAGTCGCTCAAAGTCAAGAGTCACGAATCGTGAATGTAACGAGCCAAGGTACGAGGCATCTCCGTGTTCCGATGGTTTTGTCAACCTAACAATTGGGAAATAGTGACCGGAACCCATGCACGATGCACGACATGCGCACAGACACCTGCTGCTACTGCTGCTACCGCTGCTGCTGCTTTTCGACTACCAACCGCAAACACGCCTTTCCCGGTTCGATGGCGACGAACTATCCCAGCGGATCGTCGTCAACGCCACCGCCGTACGTGGGCGGTGGCAGCACTGGTGTGGGCTCATCGAGCTCAGTACACCTCGGACAAGTCCGGTCTCGAACGCTTCTGTTTCTGTCGTACCGCGATTCTGCGGGGCCGTCGGTGCGTGGACGTTCTCGCACGGAAAACATATTCGATGCACCCTACACCGACGCTGATGATCCGCTTGGCTCGTCGTCGATGAACGCGGATACGGAAAACTTGCTGCCACGGCGGAGTCGAGAGGGACACGTTGCGCTCGCTGTGGATGACTCGGATTCGACATTGGCTCCGAAATGGCTCGATATTTCGGAAGAGGTAGATTCGCTGCTCGCGTCAATCCGACCGCGGATGGACCAGCTCTCGCGCTTGCACGAGAAGCACCTTCGGCCTGGATTCACGGATAAATCCGCCGAAGAGAAGCAGATCGAATCAGTGGTACTTGAGATCACCAAGGATTTCCGTCGATGCTCGCGACTCGTGGCGGGACTCGCTTCATTTACCCAACATCTGATACGCGAGTCGAAGCGGAACGGCTCCAAACAAGCCAATGCTGTCACGGTAC
This sequence comes from Mycosarcoma maydis, assembly GCF_000328475.2. NCBI lineage: Eukaryota > Fungi > Basidiomycota > Ustilaginomycetes > Ustilaginales > Mycosarcoma > Mycosarcoma maydis. The sequence goes on from NC_026499.1 coordinate 89,011, forward strand.
GCCAAATTGCGCTGGCTCAGAATGTGCAGACGGCATTGGCGACCAGAGTGCAGGATCTGAGTGGAGCGTTTCGCAAGCAGCAGACACTCTACCTGAAACGAATGAAAGGGATGGAGGTGAGAGACCGAGACATCCGCGCGGCTCGAGGACTGGCGCCTCCGTCGCTCAAAGGAAAAGAACCCACGGACGAGTTCAGGGATAGCGAACTCGCGGTTCGCGAAGACATTGAGTTGTCGCGTGCCTCCCTGCTCGGCTCGTCGTCTACCTCAAATCTGCTCATGCTGCAACAAGACGCTTCAAGCCAGGACCATGAGATAGCACAACGCTCACGCGAAATCGACGAAATCGCCAAATCCATCCAGCAACTAGCACACCTGTTTGGCGATCTGCAAACGCTCGTTATCGACCAAGGCACTCTGTTGGACAGGATCGACTACAACGTCGAGCTTATGGACAGAGAGATGCATAGCGCTGTACGCGAGCTCGAGACAGCCACCACGTATCAGAGACGCACCGGGAGGAGACAGTGCATTCTGTTCCTGTGCCTGCTGATCGCTCTGATGATCGCGCTCATTGTGATCAAGCCGTTCTGGAGGCTGTTTGCCTCCACACCCAAGTCGGATCCTCAGCCGAACCTCGACGTTGTACTGCGGTAGTCCTCTTTTGGCATTCACACTCAGTCCTTCATATTCCACGTTCCGATCAAGCACCGAGCACCAACAAGCAAACCTTGAATAACTGGCAAAGAGTGATACGTGAGATTCCAGCACGAATTCAAAAGAGCAGCAAGTGTCCGAATTTTTGCAGAGAGCACCAAGATCAGAGGCAGACTTTTTTTTTATCAACGTTAACGTCGGGTCATTTGCACCGTGAGCGTTGGTTGCATGTTACACGTCCTTGAGAATGACTTGTCGGTCTGCTTGTACCACATCGGCGGCTTCATGAGCCTCTTGATCGGCATGCTGGTCGAACTTGGCCTCTTGACTAGGCTCGGTCGGCGGCGCTTCCAGCGTAGCACTCGACGCAGCGACGACCTCGGCGGTACCCTGCAACATGACATGCTCGATCTGTTGTTGATCCAAGCCTGCTGGATCCACATTAGGCGCATGTACTGAGCCGAGTCCAACCTTGTCTTTGACGTAATCCAAGTCGTGCTGCAGACCGTTTTTGAGGTGCTGGATCGCTTCGGCTGCCGATGATTGCATGGCTCGGATGGGCACCTGATCAAAAGCGTGTCGTCCAGGTTCCGCCGCCACGCCGCCTGCATCGTGCGTCGAATTGAGTGCTAGTGCCGCAACCGGATGCGCCTTGTTCTTGTTGATCGCCCAATCCAATGTCTGCACGCTGGGCGGATAGTTTTGGAACTCGACCAGATCGCGCGGGAACTCGGCACAGTTGAAATCCCACGCTTTCCTCCACCTCGCCTTTTCGCATGCTGCCAACGTCCAATCTGATCCATATGTCAGCGCACTGTACCGCACAAATCCGGCGAGCACTACCAGAGTAGCGAGCAGACCAGCCACCAGACGGAAGCGGCGTCGAAGCGTCGAGGTGGCGAAATCAAACACGACGGCAAGCAGGAGGATGGAAAAGTACAACGCGGGCAGGTAGTGGTGCAGGAAGAGTTGTCGGTTCATCAGGAAAAACGGAAGGTAGTGCAACGCCCACCCGAGCACGAGAAAGCCGCACGTCTGATCGTAAAAGCGCACGCGACTATCCTTGAGATCGTTGTAGCCGCGTTGAGCTCGAAGCATCAGCACACCTCTAGCGCCCAAGTAGGCGAGCACAGAGCCGAACGCGCTCCACCAGACGATCGGATTACCGATCAGGTAAATCTGACGGTGATCTTTGGTCCAAAAGTTGATGCCGCGCTTGAGCATAGGCCATGTCCCTGGACGCGAATCGTAGGCATGCCTGTCTGTCAAGCCGGCATTGGTCTCCCACATGACGCTTTGAAGTTCCCAAAATCGTTCCAGGAAGCTCGGCCGACGATAGTTGACCAAGTCTGGCTGCGTTTCAGGAGAGATGAGCGGATGCGTATTCGTCTCGACGTACCAGAGCGAGTTGGGCATGGTCGGGTTCTTGTTACACGTCACCTCCTGCTGACCGAACCCCCAATCGGGAAGCGTCACTTTGTGCGAGAAGAGGTAGCAGCCGGTGAGCGTGTGTCTCAGCCTGAAGTGCGTCCGGAGCGCGCGAACACGCGTCGACGAATAAGGGTCCGACTTGTCACCGGCAACAATCTCGACGTGAAAGTTGTCGTTGGCATCACCACCAAAGCCTTCGAAGCCGTAGGCGGTGACTTCGTTCTGATAGTCACTTTCGGTGACTGGAGGACGGTTGGTGTCGTGACTGTGGAGACGCTTGTCGGTGGTTTTGTGGATCAGACGAATCTCCATGCCGTGAGTGAGGTAGCGAATGGGTGGCTGATGCCAGCGCGACACCTCGTCCTCGGGTCGAAGCGGATGGCCCTTGTCGTCCAACTTGGGTGCAGCGTCCTCGGGACCGGGCGCTTTGACGATGAGCCAGTCGTTGTTGTCGTCGGAATGCGGGTAGAGCGTGATCTGCTGCTGTTGACTTCCAGCCGGGTAGGTGGCGACGTGCGAGTGAAGGTAGCCGCCCTGGGTGTTGAGATGCTTGATCGAGACGGTGGAGCCGAGCGCGACGTCTGCATACGTGTCTTGCATTTGGTGGCCGTGCAGCGTGTGCTGGAAAGCACTGCTCATGAACGGGTCACCTTCGCCGCTGCGCCAAAGCAAGCCGAGATGGATGCCAAAGCTCACGAGGTAGACGAGCATGGGCAAGCTGATGAGGCAGATGGCGCGTGCGCAAAAGTGACGCGCAACCACGCGCACCGGCTGACGGACGTCGCCTAGATGCTCCCACAGCTGTGCAATGACAGAGATGCCGAGGGTAGCAATCGTAAACAGGCCGACCCACTTTGAGCTCGCGACGGCACCCAAGCTGAGACCAGTGAGCGAAAGAAGCGCCCACCACTTTGTGGAGAAAGGAGAACGCTTCTCCTCGTTGCAAAACGCGACCCAGAAGTAGACGGTGAGCGCGGTGAAAAAGACGAGGATGGAATCGAGCAGGATGAGACGACTCTGTGTGGTGAGCGCGTTGTCAAAGAGGACAAAGATGGCACCGAGAGTCGCCGTGGAAGCTCGGAGAGAAAGGCCGCGCAGGGTGAGATAGGCGAGAGGAACGGTGGCGACGCCGAGGAGCGCATTGAGGCCGCGCATCATGACATACGGTACAGGGGTATCCTTGCCGTGCAGATACTCGCGACCGATATCCTTAAAGTCAAAGTCGCCGTTGAAGCCACCGAGCCAGGCGGCAAACGTGATAAGCAGCTTGGCAAGCGGAGGATGGACGTCCATGAAGAAGCGACCATGAATGTATTTGGAAGCGAAGCCACCAAAGTGAACCTCGTCAAAGACGACGCTGGAAGGCTGGCCTAGCTTGTGCATGCGGACGATGAGAGCGACGATGACAAGTGCAGCGATGAGACGATGCTCCTTTTTGGAGACGACGTTGGTGGCAGCTGCAGATGCACCTGGTTGAGCACCGATACCAAGACCGAGACCGGTACCGTGTGACGGTGCTTTGGATTGCGAATAGAGTTTGGGAGGCTTGGCTTGGACGGCATCGCTGCTGGAATCGATATGGGTGCCGGCGGTGTAGAGAGAAGGCTTCTCGTCGGGATGGCCATGTTGTCTGGAGCGCATGCTGCCCGCTGTCTGGCCTACCGACGCCATGGTCAGATGAGGATAGTAGCTGACCTGAGCTACGCGCGCTGTGTGGCAGAGATGAAAGGCAGGCCAAGACTCAAGTATGGGTGTTGCGGTGAAAACAGAGCGTTGGGCGTACCAGTGTTGCGTATTGTGCTGCCTCGAGTTAGAGGACAACAAGAAGGACGAGGTAGTTACCACGTAGTTACCACGTATGGCTCGGGTTGTGGGTGTCGCAACCAAGTTATCGGTGATGGCATTCAATCACGAATGTTGGTGATTCACGATTCGTTCGTTGTTGGTGCGTGCGGCGTTGAGCCTCAACGAGAAGAAATCCAACAGTCGTGAATGACACGTGATTCAGTTTCAGCTCGTTCGTGTCGCCAACCACGAACTCACGACTTGAGATTTACAGATTCACGATTCACGATTCACGATTCACGATTCACGATTCACGATTCACGATTCACGATTCACGATTCACGATTCACGATTCACGATTCACGATTTTCACGATTCGTGTTAGAAAATGAAAAGGCAATGTTACGTCGCCCAAGCTACTTTGCTTGGACAATCGCGAATACGCAAGTCACGAGTTTCGTGTTTTGGCGCGGTCACGGGTGTGTGTGTTGATATCGACGTCGTGACCGTGGCTGGACAAGGTGGCTTGCTCGTCGCTTGCTATTCACATTGGATCTCGAGTAGAGACAGATTGCTGTTGCTGCTGCTGTGGCGGTACGATCCAGGTCGAGCGCTATTTGATTGGTTTGGTTTGTGCGGTGCGACCTGACCAAAGTATCATAGTGGATGCTTGTTGTGCCTGTTTTGAATTTCGCTCACGCTTGGTCACGATTCGTGATTCGCTGCTTCGCTCGAAACGTTTTGTTTCAAGTTGTGAGTTGCGAGTGACTGACAGCAGATCGCGCTTAAGCATGTGAAATCCTGAATGCACATACATGTACGCCATTTACTTTTAATAATACAGCATAGTACAGCACAGTAACACTCACGACTCATGTGACTGCTGACCGTGTTCCGTGGCTGGCTGTTTTGGACATCAACCTCGTGGTGATTCGTGATTCACAATTCGGTGATTAGTGATTGACACAAATCGTGAATCGTGAATCCTTCACGCTTTCAGTCGTGAGTGGTTGCTATGGTCTTGCATCATCTCGATCCGTCCTTTTTGGTTCTGTAGCTGCTTCTGCTGACCTCCCTCATGCACGTCCGCACGCACCGAGCTGTACCACCATCCTCGTCTCCCTACGCTGCTCACTCCTTCCTTTGCCTCGATCGAGTGAGCGTGATAGTGATTGCATTGCAGCTACCTCTGTAGTCAATCCAAACAACCTCGTCGTTCAGCCTTAGCCCCGCACCTGCTCTACTAGCACACAAAAATGACTCGCTCCTATCGTGCCGACGCCTCGTCCTCGTGCCCTCCATCTGGTGGCATCGCTCCCTCGTGCTCCTCCTCAAAGTCTCCGCGCGTCGAGGGTCTGCTTATCGATGGCAATTCCATCAGTCACGACACCGCCTCTGTCACCGCCATCTCGGACTTCCTGCGCGCCTCTGCCAGTGACCCCATCAGTAGACCATCTTCCGCCGCTAGCATGCGCATCCGTGTCGACAAGCCTTCCTCTGAAACCATCAGCGGCCGTGCCCTCTACACACACGTTCCCACTGGATTCGAAGAGGATCCGCTCTTGCATCCCTCCTACGATCCCCCCAATGACCACCCCTCTTTCTCATCCAAAACCAAAGCTTACACCAATGCCAAGTCTGCGCACCCCCCAAATCGCCGCTCAACGCATGACAGCATTGCAACCACTTTTGCTCGCAGAGGCGGAGCACCACCCTACTCGAGACCCACGCTCTACTCTCGCGCTCGCCTTCTAGTAACACAGACTACCGCCAACATTCTCTCGTCTTTCTTCTTGCTGCTTGTCGTTGTATGGGCGCTAGCTGTGCGTCTACTTGCCGCCATTCCCAAGTTGTTGGCCCCCACCATCAAAGAGCAGAAGGAGTGGGACGATCCCAAGCGCTGGAACAAGGAGAAACTCGTCAAAGACGTTCGCTACTACGCTACCAGCTGTGGCTTTGAAATCATCAATGAAACCGTAGAAACGCAGGACGGATACTACCTCCGCATCCACCGTATCATCGACCCGCAGACCACGCACAAGAAGCATTCCGATGGTCGCGGTGGGTTTCCGGTCCTCATCATGCACGGCCTCTTCCAATCCAGCGGCTCCTTTGTTACTTCGGAAGAGCGTTCGCTTGCCTTTTGGCTCGCACGTCACGGCGGATACCAAGTCTTTCTCGGCAACAACCGCGGTGTGTTCGATATGGGACATCGAACCTACTCGCGTTCCGACCCTCGATTCTGGGACTACAACATCCGCGAACTCGCCATGTACGATCTGCCCGCCATGGTCGACTACGTATGCAAGCAAACCGGCTACGATCGTATCGCCTACCTCGGCCACTCACAGGGAAATGGCACCATGTTCATCTCTCTCTCCAAGGGTATCGTCCCGGAACTCGGCAAGAAGCTCACCTACTTTGGCGCGCTGGCGCCTGCCGTCTACGCCGGTCCTCTCACCTCGTGCTTCCCCTTTACAACGCTTGGACAACTCGAATGGTCCAAGTGGAAACGATTCTTTGGAGTACTCGATTTCATCCCGCTCATGAAGATCTCTTATGACTACACTCCTGCCTATCCTTACGCCCTGTTGGGCTACCAGATGTTCGCCTTCCTTTTCGCTTGGACCGACGCCAACTGGCTCCTTCGACGCAAAGCGAAAATGTTCCGCTTCACCCCGCAACCCGTTTCTTCCGCCTCGATCTACTGGTGGGCGGGCAAAGACGGCTTGCCCACTCGAGGTTGTGTCTTGGACCCCAACCTAGACCAGTGGTGGGATGAAAATTTCCCTCCTCTGTCCATCTTTAGTGGAGGGATGGACTTTCTCGTCCTCACAGACCCGCTCATCGAGAGAATTCAACACAAGGAAACCAACGTCAAGCTCTTGAGATTCAAGAGGCAGGATGAGGCCGAACACTGCGATCACTTTTGGGCAGCAGATGCCGTCGAGTGGTGCTTCAAAGACATCTTGGACGATATCGAGACAACACGAGACAGGTATCCCGACGAGCTGCTTGACCATCCATCCACCTCGAATCGCAAAGATACCCAAGATCTCGTCGAATTATAGATTAGATCTTACACCCATGTAAAGTTGTACGAAATCACAAATCGGGATTATCCCGCTTCTCCATGATCGTCACTCGGCGATAGACTCATTCAAACCGGTTGTTCTCCTCTTCTCAGCTCAGTTGACGGGTGGATAAGCGAGCTGGTGTGTTTGCCCGTTCTCGCTCCTGAATCGAGACGATTCAATAGAGTCATGTTAGTCTGTGTTTGCACGTGCGAGCAAGCTGTCACACTTGTTGGCGGTCTAGCTTACACGCTTGATCCGACACGCGGCACGTTTAATCCGAGTCGCTATCGCTATCGGAACTGTCAGTGTGGTCCTCTTGCTCGTCGGTGGCGCTCTCATCATCGCTCTCCTTGTCGTCGGCCACCCTAGAGGGCTTGACCTTTTGGCCCTTCATGAGCGCCATCTGTCCAGCCAAGCTGTCCTCTTCCGGCTCGCTGATTTCGTCCTCCTCGTCCGCCTCCAGTACGCTCGCGTCGTCCACCTTGAGCTTTACCATGCGCGACGCATCCGAGCCCAGGAACGAGTCGCTCTTGACGATCGCCTGGAACGTGTACAGGCCTGCCTGAGGTGGTGCTTGGAACTGCACCGAATATATCCTCACCTTGTCGGCGCCAATGTCGGACACCTTGGTAGGCTGAACAATCACTCGGTCGAGTTTCTGATCGCCAATCATGACCCACCACGACGGCTTGCGTTCGTCCCAAAAGTACGGCGCTCGTGCAAACCCGATCGGCTGCTTGCCATCTTGCGTTTCTCCACTAGCATCCGTCTTGGCCTTTTTGCTGCTGTCCATCAAAGCCTCATCTTCGTCGGGTCGAACACTGCTCTCTTCATCCATACGCTTAGCATCCAGCCTCCTACCGTCTCTCAACAGACTGCCATCCTTCTTGGGCGGCAGCAAGCGAAGTTTGACTACAAACTGGACAATCGCTCCTGTCGTCACCAGTCGCTCGCCAGAAACCTTGAAATACGCATCGACCAGCTCCACTCGAGGCCAAGTACTGGTCACGCCCACCATTTGATCGTACTGCTGAGCCGACACGCCAGCACGCGTGAGAAGAGCCTTACGTTCAACATCGGGAATCTTCCAGAACCCTTGAACGCCCAGCTTGGCGAGACTGTTGGACTGCTGCAGCTTCTTGACCAATTCTGGCGTCATGTGCGGCAGTTGAAGCAATTCGGCCATGTTCAAGTCTTGCAGAGGCACAGCTTGGACCATGCACTGCGTAAATTGCATGAGCAGCAGCGTTGTCTCGAGCCAGTTGTGCGCCAAGCTGATTGCCATGAGACCGTTGATCAGTTGAACCGCTTTGGCTGCGTATCGAAGCTTTTCCTGCTCGATACGTTTGTTGCCACTCTCGATACGCAGAGTATGAGCATATAGCAGCACAAGTGCCTTGCGGATCGATGCATTCTTGAACGAATCGATCAGCGTCCATTCCGGTCCGAACTCTGCCAGCCTTTTGCGAATCTCGATCTCGAGTTTGGTCAGATCCGCGTCGTCACGATGCTTGGGACCGGCCTTGTCGAGTTTGGGATCGCTGAATTCGTCCGAGATGGAGAGCAGAGCGAAGATGCGGGAAGGGTTCGTGTCGTCGCGCAAGTGCTGGAAGTAGGTTTGCGCGGTCGAGTTGACGATTCCGTCTTTGGTCTTGGATCGCGAACCGTACCACCATCGTGCGACGAGAAAAGGAAGACCGACGCCGAGAATGACGGCGTACATGCCGAGCACGTAGATATTGTTTTGGCTTTCGATCACCCAGCGAGGCAGTGCGATGCCCATCGACATTTCCTGCTTTCCATCCGGATGACCGTACAGCTCAAAGTTTTTGCGCACGGTTTCGTCGGTCAAAGCCTTGTATGCCTTTGTCAATTCGATATAGTGTCCCTCGACCTCCTCCTTTGTCTGATTTTCACCGATCACGAGCTTGTCTGGGTGAAACTTGACCGAAAGACGCTTGTAGTGCTTCTTGATCTCCTTTTCGGTCGCAGACGCTGCGATTCCCAGGATCTGGAAAGGGTCGTATACGGCATGAGATGAGTTGGCCGCAGTGTTGAGGATCGTCTGGAAGAGGTAAGCAACAATACCCCATCCGGCAAGAACAAAGACTGCCTTGGAGCTGATTTGCGGGTTGAGCAGCGATCGCTTCTTGGAAGAAAGAATGAGTGGAATTTTTTGACCGCGAGCATTCCACGAACCCTTCTTGAACGAACCGATCCGCGAGGGTGCAAGCAGAGAGTAGGTGAGTGGCACGAGAACGAGGAGTAAAAAGGTGAGCACGAAGGTGAGGAATTGGCCTCCCTCCTCGTCATATTTGTATTCGGCCATAGTGGCGAGTCAGCAGTCAGCTAATCGTCGTCTCGAGGTCGGTCCTGGCGATGTCGATGATGATGATGAGAAGGAGAAAAGAAAAGAAACAAGAGGACGAGCGAGCGAGCGAGAGAGAGAGAGAGAGAGAGAGAGAGAGAGAGAGAGAGTTACACAGAAGAGTAGAGAGCCGTGCACTTTTGAGAAACTGCTAAGGCTCGTGCTTGGCTGGAGTGTCCAAGTGACAGAAAGCAGCAGCAGTCGTGAGTGCAGTAGCAGACGCGCCAGCAGCGTGATTCGTGATTCGTGCACGATTCACGATTCACGATTGTGAGAATTCAGCCGCTTTGCATGCTCTCTTTTCACGATGAATGAAAGCGGTGAGCTGGAAGGAAACACGAAAGCGTTTAATAATTCTTCCTAACATTCGTGATTCGTGTTTTGCACGTTGGAGGAATTCTGAATGCAGGTCAGCTGCTCCATCGGGATCAACTGGTTGCACGATTTACGATTCACGATTCACGATTGGTGTATCATCGCCGATCAGTGATAGAAATCGGGGCTGTTAGGTTGTGACTTGGAAGCAACGCGCGGCTGGCTGACGCGTCGGGCCCAAATCACGAATCACGAATCACGAATCACGAATCACGAATTTGGCTGAAACGCTCAGCGTCTACGAGCTTACGTGCGAGATCAACACCAAACCTGTGTGATCCTCCCAACCTTGATCTTGCCTTCCTGGCTCATCTTGTCATCATCCATCTCGGTGGTGCAGCATCAGCTCTGGTCCCTCGACATCAATTCCAACGTTCGTTCGATGTGCATGTCTGCCATCTGCACGAGCTCGTCGCCGCTACAATGAGCTGCAATACCGCCAGCAGCGATCAAGACAATCGCGATCCTCACTTCACCGCCACCGGACTATCTGCTGTCGATGGCGACGCTACTAGCTTATTCGAATACATCATCCGCGACAAAGTGTGGGGTGCCAACCTAGATCCACCTGAATCGGCCAAGAATGTCATCAAACCGTGGCACCAACGTCTTTCTGCCGAGCCCTCCACGCAGTCTAATGTCGACGATCAACTCGCCATCACCGTACCCTTCACTTGTCCTGTACGCCTCAAGTCCATCCTCATCAACGCGGGAACAGGTGACTTTGCCCCCACCCGCTGTCGTGCTTTCGTGAATCGTCCTGATGGAATCGACTTTGACGAAGTGGAGCAAGCCACAGCTGACTACCATCCTGCCGATCAAACGCCGCTGGCCACCGCTGCCACGCTCGGAAACGTGGGCAGCGGCAAGGCCCAAGCTGACTTTGCCCTGCTGCGCGGTGAGCAAGGTGTCGTCGAGTACCCTGTCAGCGTTGCACGCTTCTCCCACACCAACAGCATTACCATCGTACTCTCCCATTCAAACGCAACCACCCTCTCGCGCTTCTTCTATCTTGGCTTTAGGGGTACCGCGCTCGTTCTCAAGGCTGAGCCCGGAGAGAGGCTCAACATTGGTGCTGCCAATTCTGCCGACCGTCCTGTCGATGGCGTGCGTGAAAAGCGTGGCGCTAGCCAGGGTCTTGCAGGCGGAAGCTCCAGAAGAACTCCTCCACGCTATGTGGTTGGCGACCAAGCAGCTGCGCAACGTATAACTCAAATTACAGAGCAAGCCGCGCTAACACCTCGACGATCGCCCAGAAGGAACCGCAATTCGGCTGCTGCTGAATCTCCTAACACTACGCCCATGCGCAAACGCAAACCATCTCCTTCTCAGTCTGGGGCTGGTGCGGATGATACTGAGTCCACACCTCGTGATAGTCAGAAATCAGCAACTACGCGCACCCCCAAAACAGCTCCGCCTGTTCGCAGACGTCCTTCCTTCTCTGGCCCATCGGCTTCTGCAGGTCAACAGCCATCCCAAGAAACACATGGCTCGCAGGCACAGGTAAGTGCCACAGCTTCTGGCTCCGCCGACCCAACTCGCCGCCGATCACTCTCGCAGCCACCACCCAACGAGGTCTTGCTTCGTCAATTGCACGCCAGCAACACGACACCTTCTACCAAGTATCCCGCTGCACACCTCCACGCACGCACACCTTCACACACCGCCGCTCTTACCGCCACTCCCGGGCGACGTATCCTCGGCACTCCGAGGCAACCCGGCCCCGGCATGCCTTCTTTTTGGTCGAATTCTGTCACCGCTGTGAGCTCTTCACAACCGCAAACTCAAGCCATGCAGACTCCTGCCACAGACAAACGACGCAAACGCAACGATGCGCTCTTGGCTAGTGCACAACGCACCCGCGAGAGGCGATTGGCTTCTCGCAAAAGCCTCCTTTGGGGCGGCGTCGGTGGATGGGCTGGCGGGCGTGAAGAATCGCCTATGGACCTTCTGCGTCGTCTAGCTCGTGCTCCGGATTTTGTAGCTCCACCGACTCCCTCGCTAGATTCCATCTCCGCGCCTCCGGGAGCTGCTCGCCCTGGCCGTTCCAGCACATCCAGTATCATCGATGCCTCCAACTCGCGCACGCGAGCTCGAGATAGCGCCGCTAGCACATCGTCTCGATCGTCTCTCAGTCGTGCAACCATGCTTGTACCTGGTGAATCTGTTCCCGGCGATCTTACTCGCGACAGCAACGTCAGCGTCTCGATGGACATGGACGAATCCCTCGCCTCTGCAAGCAACGAACCTGGTGACAGATCGCGATCGCGTCTTTCGGATATTGGCATTCCGCGTAGAGCCTCCGGTGTTGGCCTCGTTCGAGGTGGCATCTTTGCCGGCATAGCTGATCAATTCAGAGCATCTCGCCTATCGACAGGTTCGCGCGTCTCATTTGCCGATCAAGTCTCGCCTTCAAGCATGCGCTTCGATGATATGTCTAGTCGCAGAGAGGACGAACTCGAACGTAGTCTTCAACAGCAGAATGGTGGTGCTCAGAGTTTCATCTCTGCTTCCGGTATCGATCTTGCCAAAGCTAAGGCTATTCGCAGGCTCGACGATCTCACTCGTCAGAGTTTCTTCAGTGATGACGGACAGCTGCAGTACAATCAAGATGAAGAAGACGATGAGGAAGAGGACGAGTCGTTGGAAGCTAGAAGAAGGAAGATTGTGGGCAGATCCATGTCGGAAACACTGGATGGAGAAGCGGACGGCCCCGTGTTGTTCCTCGGCCTAGGCGTCACCAATGACGACGATGTTCAATCACAGACGCGGAGCGATGAAGAAGAACAGGTCTCCGACACCCTCGCTGTCGAAGCTGCTGATGACGACTCTGATGGTCTGGCACGACGGTTAGACGCCGACAATTCTCGCGATCTAAGCGATCGGCTCGAGATATCCATCACAGGCGGCGACCCCGACGACAGCCGAGCTTCACGCGTATCCTTTGCCGATCAAGACCAAGTGTCGTTTCAAGTCAACGATGCATACTCTTCGGACGACGCTGTCGAGTACCGACTATCCGTCCCGGAGCTCGACGACGACGACGACGACAATGCCTCCGACGCAGAACGCGATGCATCAACGAGACTCAATCTGCTCGACCCAAAGGATCTCAACGCGCTACTCAAGAGACGGATTGTCAAGAAACGCAAGTCTCGCGTCTCCCCGCACACAGGCTTGCCTCTACCGCCTCTGCCTACATCTGTCATGCGTGACATTTTCTCGTCATTCCTCGCCCCATCTTCGTCCACCGTCTCTTCCTCGCTTTTAACATCGTCTTCTACCTCAGCCAAACGGGCCAAACTCGATGCGACAGTGTTGGACGAACTCGATTCGGCTGCACACGATTTCTTTGCCGACTTTGCCGCCAATCTCTTGACTCAGGCCAAGACTCGATCTCGACGTTCGGATGCGGGTACGAGCATAACCGAGGCGGATGTCGTCGCAGTGTTGAAGAGGCAGGGACGGGTGACACAGAGAAACGATGCGAGCAGTTTGGCGCACAAATTGTTGCCGAGGGAGTTGACCGATCAGATGGAGTTGAGTAGATGGGCCAAAGCCGGTACTGTACAGACAACACTGAGTGGGATGCTGCGTGGGAGCGATCGGAGGAAGGCCAAGGCGAGAGGCAACGAAGGTGTTGCTGAAACAACCATGAGCAGCAGTGTTGCATTGGATGACGAGGAGGTTTCGATCGAATGATACCCGTACTTTCGAGCACCATACCTTATATCCAGATTTGTCGGCTTTCCGTCTACTTTGCAGCTTGTCAACGCATGTGTCGTGGGGTTGGATGTGCGATGTTGCATTGACTAGGATCTTTGTCAGCCGCCGCCTCATTTAACCTGTGACCCGCAGACCTACCTCTGAGACAGAGTATTTCACTCCAACGTGCCATTTGTGATTCACGTGGCAGAACCTGCCCTGCGGCTCGCGTGGGCCACCAAGTTTGGGTCGATTGTGCGCACATTGCTCTGTTTCAGTCTGACGAAACAGTTCATCTGGCCGCCCCCAAGTGTCGCAGTATCGCAGAGTCGCATACAGTCAGCTCAAGCACCATCGATGAACCGCCCAGCTGCCCGCTGCAACGGAGCGAGTTGTCTGGGTTGGTCTGTTGTCGTCGTCATGGTGGGAAAGGTGGCCAAAATGCTGGTTGCAATGGAACTGTTACATCACAACCCGCTGCTAAGAGCGGAGCAAAGCTGGTGCATGTCCCCAAATCACCTTTGCTCCTCTTGATGTTGTAACTCAACCTGACCTGGCCTACTCGGCTCGTGATTCAGCACCGCTTTCGTCCTTTGATACTTGCTCTCAGACCCTTGTCCTATCCTTAAAATCCTTCTCGTTTCGCTCTTGCCCATCTCAAATTTTCTCCACGGCGACATCTGTCGATCCTCTCTTCACTGTTTCTCCTAGCGACATCGTACATTTCGAGAGAAAATGTTTTTCCACAAATCTCTTTTCGTGGCCACAGCCGGTCTTAGCCTTCTCCTCTGCTTGACGGCGTTCGTCTCTGCTGGTCATATTGACCTCGACCAGCGACGTCTCGACAAGCGTGTTTCCCAGCTTGTTCCTAACGATGAAGGTCCTAACGATAAAGGTAAAGACTGAGGGCAGTATGTTCCCAGCCCTGGGGACGTTTTGATTACTTCTGCTCTCGAAGTTCCTGGAACCTACTCGAACGCTATCGGACAGTGCTTTTGCAGCCGTACCGCCGATGAGCAGAAGCAGGGCGTAAGCGGCACTTGTGCCACCAAGTTCGTCGATAGCGCTAAGAACACAGCCACGTGTTCGTACTCGTCGAAGACGGACATCCTTTGCCTCGAAAACGGCGCTGAAGCCAGCATGTCGAAGGAGAACAATGAGTGGTGGCAGAAAACGTTCTGCAAGAGGTGCATGTATGCAGGTGGTAAGAGCAAAGCCTCCTATATGTGTCCCTAGGCTGCACAGCGGATGGCAAAGTGAAAGTGAACGGTGTTGGCGGCCGCACATGCTGCTTGCCTGATGACAACATCCAGAGATGTAGCATTGTCAAGCAACAGAACCAAACGGTTGCACTCAGTCCATGTCTCTCTTCTCTACCATCTATGTTTTGTTTCCGCATCTTACGTCTCGTTTCAAGACGTCCTTTATCCAGTAGCTTAATGAATCTCATGCAGACCCCCCCCCCCCCTCGTTGTGTTGTCGACTGCCTCGACGCGTTAAGATTTCAGTCTGTGTCAGAGTAGCCTAACGTGTGAACTCAACTTGGACCTGGTATCGTTGGCAAGTGCATGGACTGTCAACACTTTTGATCACCTGCATTTGGCGCTCCACTCAACTTTTTGATTAATTGCCAACAGTCGTGAGTTATTGTAGGGAAGCGAGCGCAAGAAGCGGAAACGCCTTGTCCCGCGCCTTGTGGTTGATACCTGTCACCACGTACTTTCATTTCCATCGACCCTAGACTAACACATCCACTTCACAACCACAACCTCCTTGCCAAGGCTGAAATGAAGCAAATGAGGCCATCAAACTACATGTATCACACTTGATGTCATCTACATGCAGCGATTCCACTGGGCTCGTGACTTAGCGCAGTCTGTTCTGTAAAACGTTGCTTATCATCTAGAAAGGCTCGTATCTGCCCCTCTTTCTTTTCTCTTTTACTTCCACATCGACATCGTCACTCCCAAAACACGTGCCAAGAGAAGATGTTTTCTTACAACTCTTTCTTACTGGCTACTGCGATCCTCTGTCATTTCTTCTGCGCTTGCCGGTTTACCTCTGCTGTTCAGATCAATCTCAACAAGCGAGGTCTGCATCGTCGGAGTATCGGAACTCAACTTGGCTCCGTGCTTGAGCATCGCCCAGTGCGCGTCGAGGCGAGATCCGACATTACACCTGGTATTGTTGCGGGAAACGACGGCCACTCGAGCGGCGAAAACTGGATCTTGATCACATCTTCTCTCAAGAAGCGTGGAGACAACCATCAATTTCTGGGACTGTGTATTTGCGATCCTTCTTCGGCGGATCAGAAGCAGAGCACGACCGGCTCTTGCACCTCTAAGTTCCAAGCGAGTGCTGAGAAGACGGCCGACTGTAAATTCACAGCGAAAACCATCCTCGACTGCTTTGAAGAGGGCGGCAAGCAAGACATGTCGGCCGGCGACAATGTCTGGTGGCAAATGGCTTTCTGCAAGAGATGCAAAGAAGCAGGTGGCACCAGTCATCCCTCTTACGCTTGTCCTTAGTGCTGACACGTGCAGGAAAAGGGAAGACTAGCGTTGCTGCGTAGGAAAGACGACGTCGTGCCGCGAACCACTCGTGACTTCCACACTGACATCACTCGTGACTGATGTTCATGACATCAAAGTAACAGCAACTAAAGTGCATCGTGTGTTGCTTTCTTCCCTTTCTTTTCAATACAACGTCTTGCCCGAATCCTGCATTTCTTCTGTTTGTCCCTTTCACCGCATCTCATCCTTTCGTCTCGAGCGATTCTCCACTTTACGACATCTGTCTGTGTCAGAGCAGCAGCGAATGGGATTCAATGCTGGTAGTGCAGATACGCTCCTGGCCGTCGACACGCGTTATCGCTTTCAGCTGGCCTTTCTCTGAGCTTTTCGGCTCAATGGCGGTGTAGCTGTTCAAACGCTAACACAAGGTTCATCTTCTCACGTGTCTCTGATGAACTTGATACACTCTCGCTGGGTTGCGGAATACGGATGCTAAAAGAGGTATGAAAGCGAGTTGGGCAAGTGAATTCCGTGAAGTCCTTCCCACGCCATGGATTCCAGACCTACTCGCTATTCAGTTTCATATCAGTGCACCTTGAACTCAGGTGCCGGCTACGCATTGCCGTGCTGAGAGTGAGGCGAAGTGGTTCGAGGCCTTGGAGCTTGTTCAGCCCCGCTCGGTATGATCTTTATCACACTTGCGGGCATTTCGCATGCGTCTTGTGATACAGAACAGCCGTCACTCTTCACTTGACGTTCTCTCCACCATCCAGTTAAGTGTAAGTTATAAAGACCCCCTTTGCTCTCTTTTTTTTCCTCTCCCTTTTGTCCACATCGACATTCTCAGTCTGTTCTCTCTGGTTCCTACCAGGGGCATTGCGAGAGAAAGAAAATGTTTTTCCACAAATCTCTTCTATTGGCTACCGCCAGTCTCTCCCTTTTCTTCTGCGAGTTCTCATTCACCTCTGCCAGTCCGATCAACGTCGAGCAGCGAGGTCTGCAACGTCAGAGCGTCGAGACCTCGCTTGATGTTAGAGATGACCTTATCCTAGGTCGCGGTCATCAACGTAAGCGCGATCTGCGCTTCAGCGATGGCGACGAATCTCACGTAGACAAGTCCGCTGATGCTCGAAGTGACAGCGGTCGCCTCGGCAAGTTAGACTCAAGGCACGGCGGCGTTGATCTGAATATCATCGGTCATCCTCGACTGGATCGTCGCGACAAGTGTATTTCTGACTGTCCGCATGCGGGAGATCCAAACGGAGGTCCGGATCCAGGCCATCCTCACGTTTCCAAGCGTGATAACGGAATCGATGCAGACTCGCCCGAACAAATCTCCCGTCCCGGCTGGCCTCGCAATGGCATCCCATATCCGCCGTGGGGTCACACTCACGTTGTCCAGCGCGATCACGGTCTCGGTTGGCAAGGCCCAGGCGGAACCTTTCGGCCTGGATGGCCCCCTCGTGACATTCCGCCTCCGCCCATGACCAATTGCCAAGAGGTGGGTCAACGCCCCCCGGCTTCGAGTAAGATTGGTCGAGACTCCATTGAGAAACGCAACGACATTTCTCATGCTTTGCGCAGGAGAGCTGATGGCGTTTCAGGTGACGTGTCGACTTCCGACACCACCATTGCTACTTCCAAGCCTGATCTGTCCAAGATCGGCATCGGCAAAGGCGGTGCTCATCGGGGTGTTCCGAGGTTTCACGGTGGCGAAGCTCCCTTGCCTAGCTTTCCCTCGCCTCCGAGTCCTCCACACCACCCTCCGATCAGTAGTGTTGGAGCTGTTCCCGATTCCGTCCATGACCAGAACGTTCGTTTCAGCGGCCCCAGGCCCTTCGAGAGGTTGCCAACGAGGCACCTAGGGCAGTTCGAAAAGCGTTCTCCTTTGCAGCTCTCTGACGATGAAGGCAGCCTGCCTGATGCTCTTCATGGTGCGTGGAACGACTCTGAACACGAAGTATCGTCTGGATCCAACCCGAACTCGAACGTGGGGGGATCAGGAAAAAACGTAGATCCGCTCACTACACAGCTCCTTCAGAACCCAAAGCAGCCGTACCTTCGAGGCTGCACTCGCTTCGGAGAGTGCAACGGCGCGCATGAACTTTCGGAGCCTGCAGACCGAATTGGTGAAACCGATTCGTTGGTGGAAGAGCCTCCTAGCTTCGCTCCCAGGCACAAGCAAGATCTCAAGCATCACTCCTTGGAGCTCACGAGGCGTTACTACGGGGAAAACGGGGATATTTCCGCGCGCGAACATGAGCCAAAGCTACTTGAGGCTAGGTCCAAGATGATGCCCACTCTCTTCACGAGAGACCATGTCGACCAGACCAGCCAGAAACCGGTCTTGATCACGTCTTCGGTTCAGCATCATCCGGCCGACATTCAGGTTTTCGGAATCTGTACTTGCAATGGCAGCACTGAGGTGCAGAAGCCGGACACCAAAGTCAATTGCCTCTCTGAGTTCCTCAACAGTGCTAAGAAGACGGCCAAGTGTAGTTTCACAGCATCTGACAAGGTCACCTGCGTCGAAGAGGGAGGCAAGGACGATATGTCGGGCGGTGATAACGTGTGGTGGCAGATAGCTTTCTGCAAGAGGTGCCAGGATGCAGGTGGCACGAGCGATCCAAAGTTCAAGTGCCATTGAGGCTCAATAGCGACTAATAAAGTCAAGAAGGTGGCGCCATATCGTTGGCCGCTTCCCTGATGACAACAAGGATACTATTCATGTTGTCCACGGCTAGTACCCAGTAGCTACATGTTTCCTTTGACCTCCTTTGGCTAGTCTTTATTTCGAACGTGTACCCCACTTTCTTATGCCAGGCAGTGTCAAAGCAGTAGACAGTGTGGGCTCAGTTTCGAGAAATTGACACCGTGACTCGTGACTGTGGTTCTGACGTGCGCTTGTCCATCGACACGCATCATTGGCTGTAGGGGTGCGCGTGATACCTCACCCATCTCGGCTCAATCGTCATCTGGTCTTTGGAAGGCCTTACGAGCTTTCGTCATTCACACGCTTCGAGCTATGGCAATCGGTTGGTACAGGACTTAGATAAGTGAGTCGAGGAAGTGGGAGTAACTCGCCTCTCGCCGTGTGACCGAACCACCACAGCCACACAAACTCGGTTTAGCGAGCCTCACTCCGCCAGTTGTACATGACAATAAATTTGGTGGGCCTTCCAGCCGTCTTTACCCCACTGGACGCCAACCGTGGTGACCTGTCCCACCTAGCTCTTGGCTCATCACAGCCGTTACTCTGCATTGCTTGCTCTCGATGCGCCATTCTATCGCCCATAAAAGCTCCTCGTTCATCCTCATCTACCTCTCATCTTTTCCCACAACGACATCCTCCATCTCCTCTTCCTTGTTTCTTCAGGTCACACTGCGAGACAAAATGTTCTTCCACAAACCTCTTTTCCTGGCTGCCAGCCTCTCTCTTTTCCTTTGCCTTTTCACCTTCGCCTCGGCTGGTCGGGCGAATGGCGACCAGCAATATCTCCGAAAGCGGCAATCTGAAACTTCAATAATTGGACGTACTGAAGGACCAAGTCGTCCAGTGCCGTTTACGTCCAGCCCGGATTTGGTTGTGATCACGTCCAAACTCGAGATTCTCGGTAAGGAGTCGTCGGCTCTCGGACAGTGTAGTTGCGTTCGTACGCTCGATGATCAGAAGCAGAATGTTTCCGGCACCTGTACCTCCAGGTTCGTCGATAGCGCTAAGAGCACAGCCACATGTCTGTTCGGGACTTTGACTGATGCCACTTGCTTTGAGAAGGGCGGCAAGCTCGACCTGTCCGATGGCGACAAAGTCTGGTGGCAGAAGGCTTTCTGCAAGAGGTGCAAAGCAGCAGGTGGTAAGAGCCATCCCTTTTACGCGTGTCCTTAGATACGCTGCTCGATAAAGAAGATGAACAGCACATCGACAGGGGGTCGGATACGTAAAGTGCGCCTGGTTTTTTGGTCATAAAGGCACGTGGAGTCCCTTGTCCGCCACACTAAGGCATCTTCCGAGCCTGCATTGGGTAGCGACACCAACGAATGGTGTTGGGTCGACCTTTTTCCTCTCTTGCACCCTGCAATGCCATTGCCTTATGTATCTGTCTCGCACATCCCGAACAGCTTCACGCCGCTTTCACCACTCTCTTCCTACTTGAAGCTCAAATATGTCACCCCATTTTTCAATTTGGTGTGTGCCAAGGCAACAAAAAGTGTGAGCTAGATTTGGATAAGTTGTTGATATGCACAACTGTGAGTGCTGGGCGGTCAACAAGAGTGATAGCCAGCCAGCCAGCCGCTGGCATCTCACTGAGATACAGTTCGATCGTGGCCTCAGCTGTCCAAAGATAAGACAAATCTCTTTTGGTTGAATGGCTCGCCCACTCCGTGCTGTGGTGCTCCGACGATGCAAAAAGTGACGTTGCGGGTCAAGGAAGTGGAGCGTTCCAACCCACACCTTGAGGTCGAGATCCAGTAGCCACATATTCCACGCATTTCTGGATTCGTTTCCAGTATGTGATCAAGTTGGTGGGCCTTGCAACCATCTTTTCCCCACCCATTGGACGCCAACCGTGGTGACCTGTCCCACCTAGCTCTTGACTCATCACAGCCGTTACTCTGCATTGCTTGCTCTCGATGCGCCATTCTATCGCCCATAAAAGCTCCTCGTTCATCCTCATCTACCTCTCATCTTTTCCCACAACGACATCCTCCATCTCCTCTTCCTTGTTTCTTCAGGCCACGCTGCGAGAAAAAATGTTCTTCCACAAACCTCTTCTCCTGGCTGCCAGCCTCTCTCTTTTCCTTTGCCTTTTCCCCTTCGCCTCGGCTGGTCGGATCGATCGCGGCCAGCTACGTTTCAGCAAGCGGTCTCCCGCACCATCCTCCGAAAAGAAAGACTCGGCACTTGGCATGTTGCACGCCAAATGGAGCGCCAATAACAAACGTGCACCGCCTTCCATTCCCCCCACAGGTTATACTACGATCACGTCCACTCTCAAAATTCTTCCCGAAGACGCTATGCCTCTCGGAGAATGTTATTGTCCTCGTACCCTCGATGAGGAGAGTCAGGGAATTTCCGGAGCTTGTGCCGAGAAGTTTGTCGCTAGCGCTAAGAAGACGGCCAAGTGTACATTCCTTACTTCGACTGAGGCCACATGCTTAGAAGAGGGCGGAAAGGCCAACTTGTCGGACGGTGACACGGCATGGTGGCAAATGGCTTTCTGCAAGAGGTGCCAAGATGCAGGCGGCATAAGTAACGCTCTGTATCCTTCATGCGCGGCGCAGATGCCGCAGGATTAGGTTGCAAGCCCGCTGGTTGATGAACATGGACGCGACTGCATCGTGCCCTGAACCACTTCCTAATGACGATACGGATGCATACGGCTTTGCTATGTAACAGAAATGAGAGGCGTCCGTGGTCGGGCGTGGCGGGCTCGTTCGCGTCGCTCTCTTGCATTTTGTCTTGTACAAACTTCTCTTCTTTCTCGTATGTTTCCTGAGTAGCTTCATTTCTACCACGCCGCCAGTCTTCCTCTTTCAATGACGAATCCCAGATACTTGCGCTTCATTTACTACAGTGTGTATGGGAGCAGTCCAGCTGAAATGCGCCAAGATTGGACAACTGACCTTTTGAAGCCATTCGGGATTGGAGTTATGTGATGTTTAGTAGCATATTTCATTTCGCCTTTACAAGTGGGGACATTCAATCAGTTGAAACACCATCGATGAACGCCTGAAAGCCAGCATTGATGTGCGTTGAATCAGTATTCGCTGCAATGGAGCGGGTCTTCTAGATTGCCTGAGGTCGTCTTCATGGTGGGAAAGACGGCCAAGATGCTGGTTGCAGTGGAACCGTCCTATCACAACTCGATGCTGAGAGCGCGGTGAAGCTGATGGATGACCTCAAGCTCGTCACGAGTGACTCGTGACTACCTGCAGCTTCTGTCTGCAAATCACGAGTCGTGAGTGGTAGTCACGAGTGATTCGTAATTCGTGATCATCGTCGCCCTCATTTTATTTCGCTTTATTTCGCTTTTTTTCCAAGCTTCGATTTCTTCTGACTTCCACAAGCGTGACGATTTAGAACAAAGGACGAAGGGTCTTCAGGTCGAACTGCGCACTGATCTCTTTATTTTAGTTAACATATTCGTGATTTACACTGGCGACTCGTGAGTCGTGAGTGGATCCCATTTTTTGTACGCCCTCTTGCCTGAGCTTTCGCTTTTTCGCCTTGTGCGTTGCTCCACCTGTCTACGACATCATCGATCATCGCTGCTCATCACCACCGCGATCTTGAGAAGTGTATCGATAGCAATGATCGCACGCAACTTGTGCAGAACGCTGCTTCGCGCAGCAGCTGTGCCTCGCGCTACGTCCGCCGCTAGTGCAGTAGCTGTGGCGCGCGCTTCGATTCGACCTTGCGTGGTGCCTGGTATGCGCACGTTTTCGGTTACCCGCTCTGTTCTCGGTCAAGGCGAATACGACGCCGAACTGGCTGGAAAGCTTGCGCAAGAGCTCTCGTATGAACAGGAGAACTCGAACCTGTTCATCGGCGACTCGCCCACGTCGGAACCTGGATTCGTCTCGGAATTCAAGCAAGCCGGAATCTGGAAGTTGCGCGACACTCCTGGTCAGGACGAAGTAGCTCTGGAACGCGAGTTCGGTAACGAACACATCCAAATCCTCTTCTCCGTAGGTGACATTGACACCTCCGGTGCTTTGCCCGAAGACAACGAAGACGGAACTCCAGGCGAAATCGTTGGACCCCCCGAGCAACCCGATCAGCCTCAGTATCCAATCCGTATCTCGGCCACCATCACAAAGCCCGCCGGTGGAGCGATTGTGATGGACGGCTTTGTGCAAGATGGCGACCTGAACATCGACAATATTGCATACTACAAGGACAAGGAAATGGCAACCCGGATCGACGCTGATGCCGATTTCCAACGAAGGGGTTTCTACTTGGGTCCCCAATTCGACACGCTCGACGAAGCAGTGCAAAACCAATGGTACCAGTTCTGGGCCGAGAGGGGCTTCGATGCCAACATGGCACTGTTCATCCCCAACTATGCAGAGTACAAGGAACAGAGAGAGTACTGCGACTGGTTGGCCAACATGCGCGATTTCATCAATGCCTGAGAATCCGCTCTCGAGCGTTTAGAGTCTTTCCGCATGTATGGCTCAAGTGCCTCGTTGATCGCATTCAATGGAGAGAAAAGTCCACTACTCATGCTTAGGTCGTCTTGGTGTTGGGTCTGTGCATTCTCTGGTGTTTTGAACGTTAGCCAGTTTGAGAGTCTACAGTTGTAGCATTTCAACGGAGCGATAGCGAGGCAATCACAGAGTCACTGAAAAGGTCAAGGCACGAGGCATTCACGATTCACGATTCACGATTTCACGATTTCACAATTTCACGATTAACGTATGGGTCAGTCGTGAGTCGTGAGTATTTCACACAATCACGAATGTAGCTATTCTTTTATCTAACATTGCGAAAAACATCTCAAGTCACCTGTCCCTGGTTACACGCCATGCGTGTGCCCGTATGCCGACACCCGAGAACGAGAAGTATGTGAGGAAATTTTTGGAAGAGCCTCGAGAAAGTTTTCAGTCATGAATCGGCGAATAGAAAAGGTTACTCAGGGTCTTGGCCACTCTCGATCTTCGAACCCATCTCTACACGACTCTTTCCATCTCGGAAGCATCCATCATTCAACGCTGGAGTGTAGGTTAGAAGCATGTCGGATACGCACGAGGTTGTGGCTCCTGCAGTTGTGGCCGACGCAGAGCGACCTTTGACGAACAAGGAAAAGCGTCAGTTGGCGGTAGCTCAGAAACGAGAGGCGAAAGAGGCGGCCGCTGCACGCAGACTCGGCAAGGACGTCACCGACTCCTCTGGTACAGCTACTCGTTCGGGTGTCAAGCGAAAGCTCGACTCGTCCACCGACGATGCTGCAGAGGATGGCGTCGCAGAAGCTGAACCCGCCGAGGAGGTCAAAGTGCTTTCGCACAAGGAACAACGTCGACGTAAGAAGCTAGCCAAACTCGAGGATGCGCCTTCGACCGCTTCTGCTTCCGATCCCGCTTCCGACCCGAATTCACTCATGCATCCTGCTCGCAAGGCAACAGGCAACGACTCGGCGCTGCTGCCCCGATCCGGATTTTCGGTCTGGATCGGCAACTTGTCCTTCTTCACGCCACCGAGCAAACTTGTGGATTGGTTCAATCAACGTGGAATCGATGGCATATCGCGCGTCAATATGCCCAAGGGTCTACGTAGAGCCGAGATGAACAAGGGCTTCGCCTACCTAGACCTGCCGAGCAAGGACATGTTAACAGCAGCATTGAACTTGTCTGAACAACCGCTGGATGGTAGGAAACTGCTCATCAAGAACGGGAGCGATTTCACGGGTCGACCGGATATCAACACGAGCGCGCTTGGGATCGCACGAAATCTGCCCAATGCGACGACGAGCCAGTACACCGCAACGGACGAGGATGCGGATGAGACCAAGAACGATCAAGCTGACGAGAAAACGGCTGACGAGAGAAAGGGAAAGACCGGATTGACAAAGACGGCACAACGCATTTTGCGTGCGCAGAAGAATCCGCCGAGCATGACGCTGTTTTTGGGCAACCTCAGCTTCAACACTACCGAACAGGGCGTCAGAGAGCTCTTTGACCATTCGGCGACGAAACGGCAGCCTGTCGTCAAGGCCCACAAGACTAGAAAGGGCAACCAGCATCAGCCAAAGTCAAAATCGAACGAGCATGACTCTGCGGACTCGCATTCCAGCTCTTCTTCTGACTCGGACTCGGACTCGGACTCGGACTCGGACTCGGACTCGGATTCTGACTCTGATTCGAACAGCAGTAGCAGCTCCTCCTCTTCGAGCTCTTGCTCGTCCGTAGAAGCGGAAGCCTCGGGACGCACCACGAAAGACGCCTCTGGAGCGCAGGGCGATGTGGTTGCTTCGCCTGCTGGCATCCGTAAAGTGCGGTTGGGGACGTTCGAGGATGCGCCGACCAAGTGCAAAGGATTCGGCTTTCTGGACTTCCACACGATCGAGCAGGCCACGGCATCGCTGCTCGACGTGCGCAACACGTTTCTCGACGGTCGTCGACTGATCGTGCAGTACGCCTCGGCCGATGCGACTCGGCGCGGTGCGGGCAAAGCCTTCAAGTCGGCGCTCGACTCGAAAGGCAAGAACGAGCTCAGAGTGGGCTTCCAGCGAAACAAGCCGAAACGCTCCACGCTTCCAGCTCCACAACATACCGAGCAGCATACTCACACCGAACCGCCGCAACCAGGCTCGTTCGATGCAAACGCTCCACTGCCGCGCAAACACAAGGAGACACAACAAGAACGCATCGCAAGAAGAGCCAATACTGCCACAGTCAAGCGTGCCAA
Organism: Mycosarcoma maydis; assembly: GCF_000328475.2. Classification (NCBI taxonomy): domain Eukaryota; kingdom Fungi; phylum Basidiomycota; class Ustilaginomycetes; order Ustilaginales; genus Mycosarcoma; species Mycosarcoma maydis. The sequence continues at coordinate 114,330 of NC_026499.1, forward strand.
GCCAGGCGCCGCGCTCGCCAACGCACAACGAGCAAGCACCGCCGTCGTTCAGAGCACCGGCACCAAGCTTACCTTTGACGAATGATGCCTTGCACACATTCGTGATTTAATCTGGTTTGGTTACACTACATCCATGTGTGCTTGTGAAAACGCGTGCGTGACTGTGAACTGATCATGTCTGTGTACACGTTGGTGAGTGTCGCTTGACACGAGTCGAGTCAACAATACCGAATGTGGCAATTCGCATCACAGCTATACTTGATCAAAGGCTTGCATGGGGAGCAACATAGCGGTCCAGCCGTGTTCGCCCATGTACTGCAACTCGAGCTTGGCTTGAGCTGTGAAATGTTTGCCCACAATGATGCGGTACGCATAGCCGGTCAGATCTGAATCTGCCAATTTGGACCCGAGCGTGCTGGTGCGATCGTCAATGACAATTTCGCTCGCTTCCTCTCTTGACCAGCCTTGGTCTTGATCCACTTGCGGTGTGGCTTGGTCTGGCTGAGAGCGCTGCGACGAGATACGCTCGAGAACGGCGCGTATGGTGCGATCGCTTCTGCGTGCGTGCGAGACGATGCGATCCCACACGATCTGCGCCGCCTCTACTTTGGCTGGATCCTTGACGTCGCTGATCACAATAACCGCCGTAAATGGCGCGATCAACGACGGCCATACGAACCCCGCTTTCTGCCTCTTTTTGCTCGCCACTGCCGAATCACCAGCATCACCATGGAAAATGCGATCGAAATCGCCCACCGCCTTTTGAGCAAGCGCACCCAAGATACGAGAGACACCAATGCCGTAACAACCCATCTGAAAAGGCACTCTTCCATTAGCCAGTTTGTGCACCTGCGACACTTGCTCAGCAACGTCGTGCGATGGTAGGAAGCCAGCCTCGAGCGTACGACTGTATCGTTCGCCGAGGTAGAAGGTGTGTCCCACTTCGATGGCTTTGGATTCCTGGAGCGAGTGGGGCGATTTGCACGACGGACACGTGTCCGACGCTTGTGCGGTGCGTATATCGACCAGCGTCAGAGGTGGGGCGACGGCGGATGGTGACGAAGCAAAGTGGCCGAATTGGACGGGGAAGAGGTCGACAAGAGGTAAGTGTTGGGTGGGATCGCCGGTGCTGCCTGGTCGAGAAGTGAAGGTATTGACAGCGTCGATGAGAGCGTCGTTGAGCTCGGATGGGTCAATCGATGCACATTCGAAGTCGGCATATACGTAGACGGAGGTGAACCGGACCAGCGGGCCCTCGGGTCGGTCTTTCCAGTCCCAATTCGCTGTTGCGGTGTTGGAGGTGAGAGAAGATGCGGAATCGTACATGAGCTCGATCCTGTCTTGTTGGGCGTTAGCGGTGTGCTTGAGGCTAAGGCTATGATCGTCATCGGTGCGCTTGTTGCAAGCCTTGAGTTTGGCGACGAGCTTTTCGAGCTTGGTTTCATTCAAGCCTCGCCCCGCTGGAAGCACAAAGGCGTGCATCATCTGGTCTTGCACCTTGACATCGCTGCATCCGTACAGCAGCACTCTGACATCCGCCGCCGCAACAGGGACCTGTGCTGGATCTGGCATGGAAACTGCCTTCTCGGTATTGGCAGTGTATGCGCACCTACTGCACGATATCAACGTGTCCTCACCGGCAGGATCCTTGACATGATACTCGTGACTTTTATTGCCTCCAATCGCACCCGTATCCGCCTCTGCTGCCGTCCATCTACCGTCGACACCAAAAATCCTATCAAAGATCCTAGCGTACGCCGCCCTCACCTCTTCATACGTCGTATTTGCATCGGCTGCACTCTTGTCGAATGAGTATAAATCCTTCATCAAAAACTCTTTGGTCCTCAGCAAGCCCATTCTCGGCCTGGGCTCGTCCCGGAACTTGGTCGTGATCTGGTACAAACGTAGAGGAAGTTGACGATCCGAGTCGACCTGGTTGGCGACAAGCTTGGTGATCTCTTCCTCGTGTGTGGGGCCCAGGACAAACTCGGAGTTTTTCCGATCTCGAAGTTTGTAGAGCTCGCTACCCATGACGGTGTATCGACCGGTTTGATGCCAGAGTTTAGACGGGAGCAGGTTGGGCATCGCTATGCGAGAGGCATGTATGGCGCAGAGCTGCTCATCTATGATGTTGGTGATCTTGCCAACGATGCGAAGAGCGTTGGGAAGGAGCGTAAAGATGCCTGAGGAAGAAGAGCGGACATATCCGCCGCGAACGAGGAGCTGTAGCGAAGGCAATGGATCATCGTTGCAGGCTGAAGACACACAAGATGGAGACGATGACTGAGAAGCTTTTTGAGTGGGTGAGAAGTGCGTAGAGAGTCGTATCGGTTGCAAAGGTTTGCGCCGCAGTGACGGCTGTGACGCTGAAGCTTGCGCAGACGACGAGCTAGACAATGTGCGTCGTTGCAGCTTGAGTGCCATACGCGGCGAAGTTGGCAACCTGGGTGGAAATGCCATCATGGCTAGAGCTGAGGAGCTTCGTCGACGTCACTTGCGCCGATCAACATGCAAGTGTGCTTGTGGACATTACAAGTGTGCTTGGCTATCTTGTATGCTTTGTTGGGCAGCTTGTGAGTAGTTCTTCTGGAAGAGCGGCTCTCTCCAGGGTCCAATTCCGGAGACACGATCGGGACTGCCTTTATGATGCATTGCCCGATAGAATCACTGTTTTGCTAATCATTACAAAGCGCTGTTTGATTCTTCGGGTTCGTGGTTCGGTTAAATTTCAGGCGCGCGCATAATGATTTGTGAGTCGGATTACCGTTGAAGCCGATTGCCGGGATGCAGCTTAGCTGAGCGTTTGGGGCCTTTCAGATTCAACAATTGTGAAGTGAATCGTGAATAACAAATCCATTCACAATCACAAATCACAAATTCCACGTTCGTGATTCAGGATTCAGGATTCAGGATTCAGAATTCTTGGTTTTGCACGGCGTACAGAGACACGAGAACCGCGCTTTCATGTTTGCGATGAAGCGTACAACCTCGAAAGTGACGCACAGCTCAGCCACGAACCTTGCCGCTTGTTGCACTGTACTCGTAACTGTTGCCCCGGTCTGCCCCGTGTTTCGATCGGCCTCTCGCTCGTTTTGCGCATGACTGGTGCTTTTGGGTGGAAGCACCAAGCAAAGAGCTGTCTTGGCTCAACCATACCGCTCGGGTAGTACGAGCATGGAGGGTACAGGTCACAGACGAAAAGATGGACCAAATGGTCGTCGGTCAAATGACTTCGGTCTCTGTGTTAGAAGAAGTGTGTGAGAAGATATGGCCGTCATCACCGCTTTGGCAGCAAACGCACCGAAAACACGGCGGGGGGGAAAAGCTGGCGGCCAGAGCGGGTTCTGTGTGCGCGCCTCTCGACACAAGAGAGCAGAGAGAGACACGAAAGAAAAGCGGGGTCGGCTAAGATACGCTTTCAGACGTGAGGAATTTCCGGAATCGCACTGATTTTGTACGCCGGTCTGCCCATGACCGCACCAAGGCAGACGGAATGCATATAAGTTAGCCTTGGCTGGCTCTGGGTCGAAAGAAGTTTGCCTTCATTTCCCACATCATCCACCACACGAGTGATCCCCTTCGTTTGTTTGCAACGCCAACCATGTCTCTTCGATCTTCGTCAAGCCGCGTTTTGGCGCGCGCTGCCAGCAAGAGCATTGCTCCGCGCGCTCCCGTTCTCGCCACTGCGCGGTGCATGAGCAGCTCGAGCTCGTCTAGCCCCGCCACCGCCAGCTGGAACGCTGTCGCCGCCAAACCGTCCGCTCAGCGACTCGTGTCGGCGATCCGCACCTTTTCCACGTCGTCGTCCGCGTCGGCTGAGTTTGAATCGCCGTTTGGTGTCAACTCGCTCTCGAAATACACCGAGGAGGAAGAAATGCTGCGCGAAGCCGTCCAGCGTTTCGCCCAGGACGTGGTTGCGCCCAGGGTCGAGGCTATGGATGAAGCCGAAAAGATGGACCCAGAGATCATCAAAGGACTCTTTGAACAGGGACTTATGGGTGTCGAGACCTCGGCCGAGCACGGTGGTGCCGGTTGCTCGTTCAGCGCTGCCATCATTGTGATTGAAGAACTGGCCAAGGTCGACCCGTCGGTCTCGGTGCTGTGCGACGTGCACAACACACTGGTCAACACGGTGATCCGCAAGTACGCCAGCAAGCACATCCAGGACAAGTACCTGCCCCAACTCTCGGAAAAGACGCTCGGCTCATTCTGCCTGTCGGAACCCTCGTCGGGTTCGGACGCGTTCGCCATGAAGACATCGTGCAAGAAATCCGACGATGGTAAGACGTGGACGCTGAACGGCAGCAAGATGTGGATCACCAACTCGGCGGAAGCCGAATTCTTTATCGTGTTTGCGCAGTCGGATGCGTCCAAGGGCTACAAGGGCATCAACGCTTTTGCGGTCGAAAAGTCGATGGGTGTCGAGATCGCCAAGAAGGAGAAGAAGCTCGGCATCCGTGCGTCGTCGACGTGCACGCTCAACTTTGACGACATCAAAGTGCCCGCCGAAAATCTGATCGGCGAGGAAGGCAAGGGCTACAAGATTGCTATTGAAATCCTCAACGAGGGACGCGTCGGCATCGCCGCCCAGATGATCGGTCTCGCTCAGGGTGCGGTGGATAAGGCAATCCGTTACGCGGCTGACCGCAAGCAGTTCGGTAAGAAGATCACCCAATTCCAGGGAATGCAGTTCCAGATCTCGCAGATCATGATGGAGATCGAAGCCGCACGCGTGCTCACCTACAACGCTGCACGTTTGAAGGAGGAAGGTCGTCCTTTTACCAAGGAAGCCGCTATGGCCAAGCTTTTCGCTTCGCAGGTGGCTCAGAGAGCCAGCGGTAGCGCAATCGAGTGGTGCGGCGGCGTCGGCTTCACCAGAGAGACGGGCATCGAAAAGTACTGGAGAGATAGCAAGATTGGCGCCATCTACGAAGGTACAAGCAACATCATGTTGGAGACCATCTTTAAGCTGGTCGAGAGGGAGATGGATCTCAAGTAAACCCGTCAACGCACTCACGCATGTCGCATGGCGCATGTCGCTTTTTCTCTGTCACGATCGCACACACTTTTGGTTCTGCAAACAACAAGAATCGTAGAGGTCGCTTTGGATGTGCGTGTGTGTGTCTGTTGTGTTTTGTTGTCTGGCTAGACGCATCTGGCGCCGTCGACGGGAAGGTCGATCCCGGTAATAAAGTTGCTGGCTGGATCGGCGAGGAAGAGGCACGCGTTAGCGATGTCGGATCCCTCACTCAAGCGGCCCATGGGGATCGAGGCGTTGAACTGAGCGAGCTGGGCGGCCGACATGCTGTCGCCCGCTTGGCGGCTTCCGGCGAACTTGGAGAGTCTGGCCACATTCGAGAAGCGCGAGATAGTACAGAGTCAGCGAACCGGTTGTGCTTGTGCTTGTGCCGCTGCTTTTGCGTTGGAACGTGCCAACGTGGTAAACTTACAGAGGCGTGTTGCCAGCGACGGGACAGACCGTGTTGAAGCGGACCTTGCGTGGCGCATATTCGACCGCTAACGCCTTGGTCGCTGTACAGACGGCGCCTTTCGAAGCATTATCTGTCACACCACCAACGTTTTTGTCGGTCAGTCTTGATTTTTTCTAAAGAATCCGTGCGGGTTGGATTCGGTTGGAGCATACTTACACCAAACCAGACCGGGACGTGGCCTCAATGCTGCCGTGGAGGCGATGTTGATCCAGCACACATCGTGCTGGTCGTCTTTGTTCCACAGCAACAAGCTCGGCAGCAAGACGTCGACGCTGAGATACACGCTTTTCACATTCACTTGGAAGACCCTGTCGAACTCGTCGTCTGTGACGTCGAGTGTGGGTTTGTTGCTGTACGTCCAACCAGCGTTGTTGACAATGATGGTTGGTGGCGAGCCGAATGTGTGGATGCACGTCTCGAGCGCTGTGCACCACGATGCGCGCGAGGTGATGTCGGCCTTGAGCGCGTACGCTGACTCGGGCGGAGCACTGACCGACGCTGACGTCGGGGCCGCAATCGTGTAGGCATCATACCAGCCGTCTGAAGCAAGCACGTCCATCACCACACATCGCGCGCCTTGGTGCACAAACAGCGATACGATCGCCGCGCCAAATCCGCGCGTCCCGCCGGTTACGATCGCCACCTTACCTGCCAGCCTCGATGCTCTTACGTCGGCGCGCGTGCCTCGATCGTGTACATCGTGTGCATCGTGTGCATTGTGTGTGGTGGGCTGGCTCGTCGACATGTCTGTTGTGCTGCTTGCTTGCAAGTCGGCTCGTTGGAATGCGCACAACCACGGACGTGTCGTGTGTTTGTTTCGATACGTGTGCGTCCAAGCTGACTTTCTGTGTTGCGTGTCTGTCTCGGTGCAGCAGAGATCACTCGTGAGCGGCGCAGAAACACGATCAGATCCGCATGAGGTTTATATAAACCTTTGTCGCGCCGTGCACATTGTGGCTGCGAGCGTCGCATATCGGCTCGGATTACGGTATTGTGTCGGTGCGATTCACGAGTCACAATCGTGAATTCACGCTTGCGCGCCGCGCCTGCGGATTTCTACTCATGTGTGAATCGTGCATCGGTGCTCACGACTCGTGGCTCGGATGCGGGGAATGCCAACTTGCAACCAAAACCGCGCAACGTGCAAGCTGCAAGCTGCAGGCTCGCTCGACGCTGCGTGCATCAAGTCCGTCTTGCACTATCCCGCGCCTGTGCACAGAGACGCACACAGCAACAACAACACTGCGCGTCTGTAGTCTTGACACCTGGCTCGGTCGCCGTTCTAATTCCGACCAACACCAAATCGCAAATCGCGAATGCAACCATGAAATCTCAGACTCGTCACTCACCACTGCACATGACGCTCTTATTTGCTACATGCGTGATTTTCGTGCTCCAACCACGCCGCGCGCGCTTCGGAGTTAGACACGCCCTTACCGTTCGTCGTCTGCGGTCGCCGAACAGTCCCAGAGTCACGAGTGAGTCATGTGCAATCACACGTCTCATCGTCGGCGATCTGCACTCACAACCGCCGTTCACACCCCCCATCCATTCAAGCACATGCACACTGCACAGCAGTAAAAGCGCGTTCGGATCAAACACATGAATCGTAACGTAAAACCATGGTAAAAAACAGCGTCTAGGCCGCCACGTCAAGACCCGCTTCGCCGGTGCTACTCCTCCTCCTCCTAACTGCGGTGGAAGGTGTTGCAGATTTGTGGAGGGCACTCGAGACGTTTCTTGCGCTGGCACATGTTGGCTTGAGCGGCCGGAGCGGAAGAGCGCGTTTGGCAGCCGACGCGGTAGCAGCTGCTCTTGCAGCACTTGCTGCTGTGGGAGCGGTCAACCTGCTCGCTGGGCGCGCACCTGTGGTAGCAACAGTGCTCGAGTTACTTGCACTACTGACGCTTCTAGTGCTCGTCGCTGCGGCTGCGCGCAAGTCGGCGGTGCTCTTCGGTGCTCGTAAGCGCACCGTAGCAGTGCTCGCAGTGCGTGGAGCGAGTCTAGCTGAAACACTCCTCTGCGTCGTCTCGCCCAAGTCACGTCGCGCTGAAATCGGCTTGCGAGCAGTAGTCACTCTGGCACTACATACGCCGTTGCTCAGCACAGCTTTCGACTTGACTGCGCGTACTACTTTACCCACCGTGCTCGTCGACGCTACCACGCCTTTGGTCAGCGGTGCACGGTGAACTACCGCCGCAGTCGATGTGCCCGGCTGAACGTTTTCTACGTCTTGCTCCAGCGCGATGCGAGATGGCGCTTTCTCGCCATTCATCGTCGCCACCGTCGGTGGCCCCGCTTTGGCTACAGTTCGGACCGGCGATGGCGAAGGAGACGGACGCCTCGTCGATACGCGCGCCAAACAAGCCGGTTGAGGAATACAGTCGATCACGCCCAACACTTCTGCATCCGTGACCGGTGCTGTCTCGGCTTTCACTGGCGATGCTTGTCTGGACACCGTCATCCTGCTCGTCGCCGTCGCCGTTGCAGCAGGCGGCGGGGAGTGACTCGAGTCCCTCAACCCATACCTATCCCTAATGTTGGGTGATGCACGGAACACTTCCGGCTTGACCGCTGAATCCGGCCGACTCGAGCCTCGCACCGGTGTAGCCACGGTAGCGGTGGCAATAGTGTTGGATCGAGACCTCTCGAACCCCCTTACCCTGGCAACTGGGGAGGGCGTCAGATTCACCACGGCGGCCTTGGGCGAGCTTCTAGGTGTAGCTGTAGACGAGATGTTGATCCGCGACTCGACCAACACGCCAGCGTTGCTTGCCGCTGCAACAACACCGCCACTGGCGCCCGTCTTTTCTTGGTCTGCATCGTCGCAGTGAGCATCCTGATCCACCGCTTGGACAACATCTACGCCAGCATTCACGGCGTCCACATGCACCGATTGACCGTTCAACATGAGATGATGGTTGAACGACCTCGTCGCTGTCGGATAGCGTCGTCCGTTGAGCTCCAGCCTCGCCACTGTCGCGGGCGCTTGAATCGCAGGTCGCTTCCTGGAAGGAGAAGGTGATTTTCGCGGCTGACCCACGCATGGTGCTGGTTTCGACACGGGCGCAGCCGAAGCAGGTACTGCGCGCGAACTTGCTCGCTGTGCGATAGGCGTGACGGGTCCAGAACCATCAATGTAATCAGCAGCAGCAGCAGCAGCAGCAGCAGCAGCAGCAGCAGCAGCAGCAGCGGCAGACTTTCGCTTTTGTCGAGGTCGCTGCAATTCACCCTCGTCGTCGTCCGAGTCAGAATGCTCCGAGGTGGGTTTCCTGCGCGTATTCCGCGACAGTTGTGGAGCGTGCTTGATGTGCTCATCCAGGCTGACGTCCGCGTCGGGTTGGTCGAAGCGGTCGGCCTCGGCACACTTGGCAGCATCCGAACCAGCAGCGCGGCGCTTGGTCGATGCACGAGTCGTCGGGATCATCGGAAGCGCCACGGCAGCGGTGGCAGCATTCGCAGCCTCGGCAGCCGCGGCAGCCGCGCGCGCAGCTGCAGTTGCCGCTTCCAACTTGGTCCTCTCCTCGGCGATCAACTGTCTCGCTTCCTTCATGGCGTGGTCTCTCACCCCCCACTTGATCCACTCGGCAAAGTTCTGGTACATAAAGTGTTGCTGGGGACCCACGACACAACCGGGACGCATGAAGCGCATGAATCCAATCGCCTCGCCTGCACTGAAGCCGTGTTTCCACACCAAATACGCGCCGATCAGCACGCCGGTCCTGCCCAAGCCGGCTTTGCAGTGCACTGCCACTACGCCGTCGTGTGCAATGACGTGGTCGGCCTTGGCGATAAAGTCGGCGAGGATTTCGTCGGTGGGGTTGGATCCATCGTCAAAGTACATGTCGCTGTGATCGATGCCGACATTCAGGAAGGCTTCTCGGTCGTACAGCGGGTTGTTGAGGCGCACCACGAGTTTGACACCGCGATCTTTGAAGTAGCGAATCGTCTTACCAAACAGCTTGTCCTCGCCCGGTGGACGAAACGAGTACGAGGCGGGTAAGCGACCTTCACCAACACGCAACGCTTCCACATAGTTGCGGTCGTTGGGTGAAGCAAATGCGATAAAGTTGGGCGTGATCCAATTCCAGTCGCCGTGCGAAACCTGTTCGTACTTTTCATACTCATCCAGATTGAAAGTGGTGAGATCAAGCAGACCCGAGTTGATAGCGCGGTGAACGCCGTAGAGGATGTCTTGGATGGACAGGTTGTAGTCTGCACGACCGTAACCAGCGTCGCGGAAAGGCTTAAATTCGAGTTCCGAGATCGGGTAGAAGGCGTCTGCTGGTGTGACTTTGCCGATGATCATAGCATAGAGTGTGACGAGCAGAGCTGCATTTGCCTTTTGCGCCGGGGCGTTGGTGGTGTAGAGTACCAGTGTGGCATCGTGCATCTGTGGATCGGTGAGCATGTGGTGAACGTGCAAGCAGAAGCGGTAAAACATGCCGACGTTGAGCGGGCCCCAATCGAACCAGAAGCTGAGGTAAACCAGATCGTGGTCGATGTTGAACCAATGCAAGCGGCTAGGGTTGGTTTCGGTAGGGTCGATGTACTTTTTGACTTCAGCATCGTCAAAGTTCTTCCAGGCTGGTGGCAGACCATCTTGCTCGTTGAGATCGTCCTCGGAGGGCAGGTCGCCGTTGAACCAGGTGAACCAGAGCCGTTTGTGGATACGAATGAGAGGGTGAGCGGGCCAGAGCTTGTTGGCACTCGTGGCTCCAGCGGCGTTTCTCGAGGAGCGCTGCGGCGAGGCATTCTCGAAGCCTTGAAGGACCGCCTCTTCGATGAGCTGGTCGTCTGGATGCGGTGTAGAGCTGCTCTCTGCGTCGGAATCGAGAAAGTCAGAGTCGTCTGGTGCGATAATGTGGTCCTGTCTGTCCTGAAGAACGAACGCGGCGGATGTGGAAGCCATCTTGACTGTGTGAGTTGAGCGCTCGAATTATAGCTTGGTTTATGCTACAAAGATACTAGAAGCGTTTGATGGGTGAGAGAGTATGCAATGCTATATATAGTGTCACCAGATAGAAACGATGCCAGAAGACAGAAAGCTTGATGTTGGTGGACGTGCGCGCCAGTCGAGTTCGACTCGGAACGGGATGATTGTCTCCAGCGCTTGGACTGGAGACAGAAATGCGTACGAGGCTATAAGTACTGATGACGAGCGGGAATGCGTATATGGGAAGAAAGACAGAGTTGGACCGTTACGAGTTGTCAGTGTGCCAAGCAAGTCACGCAAGGCCGTCACAACACACGGCGGCGTTCTATCGCTGAGCGTTGAATCAGCTTCACTCAGCCTCAGTCTCAGACTCTTCAGATTCGGCAGTTGGAGAGTTGTTTTGGCCCCCAACCACGCCATAGGCGCGTCTCGGTTGACTCTCTGCGCGTGACTCTGCCGGTGTTTTGACCTTTTTGGGCAGCTCAAAACTCCACACCCACGAGCTCCGTCTGGATTTGTCACTTTCTGCACCTTAACATTGCTGGTTATTCACGATTCACGATTTACGATAGCGCACTTTCAGCCAGCCTCGTCGTCGTCACAATCACGATCACGAATCACAATCACGAATCTAGCATGAGCAAAAATCGCATCTCTCTCTCTCTCTCTCTCTCTCCCACGCACATAGAGCCCGGTCCAATCACGAATACGTGAGATCTCTTTCGGTCGGCATCCGCCTGGTTGACTTCAAGTCCATGCACCCTTCAACAGAGGCAAAGACCAACTGCAGAACAAGAGGCGACTACTCTGCTTTCTACCTTACTTGACCTTGACCACTACAAATGGCACCTCGACATCCTCGCCCTCCAAGTCATCCGCCATGATCTCGACAATCACCCACTGCGCATGCTTCGGGATGGGCTTCTTGGACACCGTCTCGATCAGCGTGCTCATCTTCATCTTGAGCCTCTCTTCCCTCTTCCTGGCGGGTAAGAATGCCGAAAATAGCATCGAAACGCCCGAGCTCAGCATCGACACCTCCAGCCCATGTTTGTCCTTAAACAGGTCTAGGAACTCTTGCAGCGTCACATCCTGCTCCACCTTGAAGCGCGACCACAGCGTCCACTCTGTGTCGTTGTACTTGAGCTTTTGGGCGGCGATCGGGTCACTGAACGCGATAAACGGCAGCGCAAGGTTGACAAACGCGTTCGAGTATGCTTCCAGCGACTTTTTCTCGTCGAGCAGCTTGTACAGCTCCAGGTTGACCAGTCCCGTAGCCAGCGCCGTGGTGGTGGCGATCGCAGGAATAATCTTGCCCGCAATTCCCTTGGTCTGGTGCTTGTCCGCCGGCGAGATGCCATAGTTGGACGCACGCAGGTTCGACGCCGCCGTGATAAAGTCCATGTGATGGTTTGTGTCGTCGTCCTTCTCCATCTCGATCGGCTGCAGACGCACGCCAGCCAACGACGAAGCCTCGGGCAAGCTGCTGGTGATCTCGGTCAGGTCGTCTCCATCCGCATTGCTGTTGTTGTTCGTCGTTGCCGCCTCGTTCTCATTGACTTGGATCTTGACATTGTCTTTGGGCACGAACTCGGGCACCTGCATCGACGACAGCACCTTGCGGAACAGCGCCGCATCCGCCTCGCCCTTGAGGCCGTAGTTTTCGGCGTGCAGCAACGCGGCGCTCATCACGTACTCGAGATGCGTCGGGTCGTTGGCGTCAAATGTCAGCGGCTTGGGCGCACGTTTGGGTCCCGACCAGAACGGCTGACCGCTCGAAGTGACCGCATCGGCGGGCAGCGAGTGGAGCAGCTGACGAATATTGTTGCTGTAGTTTTCCTCAAAGCGCAGGCGTGCCCAGTAGATGCACTGCTCAAACGACTTGGGTCGCTCGTCGACCAGGTACTGCTTGATCTGGTCCAGCTGCTCCTTGGCGCCCGAGCCCGACTTGAGCGTCGTCTCAATGTAGTCTGGCTGCGACAGATACTGGTTAACATTTTCGGCAGGCTTGAGAAAGTACTCGTCAAACTGCTCGCGCGCCCACTGAATCGTGTGCTCGATGGCGTTGGGAAAGTTCTTGAGCGTACACACCGGGATCGACTTTTCGGGTGGATCCTGCGACGACGAGTAGGACTCGGTCAGGTGGGGAACAACCACCTGCGTGTTGGCCTTGGTGCCCAGTGTACCCGATTCGAGCAATGGCTTCTCATAGTAAACACAGCGACGGTCCATGTACTGGCGCGCCTGTACATTGTCAAGCGCATTGGTAACGCCCGTCAGCGAAGCAAAGAACTCATCGCCGTACACGTCCTCGGTCTCGGGTCCCACACGATTCTGATGGCTATGGATCTTGCCTTTGAGATCCGGGTTCATCTCGGCCACGGCGGCGGCGGCTGTGTCGGCCTTGAAATGCCCCACATCCTTGGAGCGGAAGAGGAACTGTCGATTGAGATTCGACTTTTCGATCGTGTCCATGTCGGTAACGTGGATGATGCCCTCTGGCCCGCTGCCAAGTCCCATCATGCTCCAGTTCTTGAGCATTTCGCACCCGATAGCGCCGGAGCCCACGAGGAACTGACGTGCGTTGGCAATCTTGTGCTGGAAGGCTTGACCAAAGACGGCGATCTGGCCGTCGTACCTTGAATTGGTGGGAGCAAACTCGCTCTCGGGAAGGCTCTCTACCGAGTCGGGGAGCGACTCGAGCGAGTCGACGTACAGATGCTGGACAAGGGGGTGGAACTTGCCGGAGCAGGCCTTGAGCACTTCTTGCGCCACGAAGCCACCGATGTATGCGACCATTGGAGACAGATCACCTTGGGCCTGGAAGGCAAGTTCGCGGATGACCTTTTCGGGCAAGTCGGCAGGATCCTGGCCACAAGTTTGGACGATCTGCTTGGTGAGTTGGAGCAGCAGATCGGCATCCTGTGCGTTCCTGGGCGCAGGCAGTCGACCATTTTGGTGCTCGAAGTGCGAAAGCGCCTGGAAACCGGCATGGAGCGCAGCAGGACGGTCAAACTTGGCAAAATCGGCGATGAGTAACTCGGGCTGCTTGCCGCTCTCTCGCAGCGACTTGAAGGCAATCTCTTTGGGCATCTTGACCTGCTTGAAGATACCGCCCTGCTTGTACTGGCCGAGACCTTTGGTGCTGCCGATGGTGAAGGTATAGGGGCCCTTGACGGTGACCTTGCGAGGTTGGCTGTCGTTGAGCGCGTCCATGCCCTGTACCTCGGTGAAGGAGACATAGTCACCATCCTCTAGACCGTGGCGGGTCTCATCGAGCGTGGTGACGAGACCCTCTTCATCCTCGCTGGCGATGGAGACGATCATGCCGGACAAGGGCTGCTCGCCGGTGGGATCGTTGCAGAGGAATTTGGGGCCAAAGTCGGTAAAGACGGAACCGAACAAACCGCGCACCTCTGCCGAGATGAAGTGGGTAGAAGAGGCGTGGGTCATGTCATTGATGCGGAGCTGCTCGGCATAGAGGGCATCGGACATGACGACGACCTGGAAGCGCGAGAGAATCTGCTGGTTGAGCTCGTTGTCTTCAAGGACGCGGATGGGTACATACGTGTTGAGTTCGGCGAGACGAGGTTGGGTGGCATGGTCCCTGCGAACGCGCGAGGAGGCATCTTCTGGGCGAAGGAAGAACTGCGTACCGAGGTCCGAGATGGAGACGGGGGTAGGATCAAAGATGGTGATGCTCTTGACACCGGCCAAGGCGACGTTCTTTGCGATTTCAGCACCGAGACCGCGAAGACCGACGACGAGGACGTTGCTTGCAGCCATGCGCTTCATTGCATCGTGACCAAGCACATAGAGCTGGCGACTGTAGAGACCCTCGTCGATGCCCTGTTCGGGCTGGTCGACCTTCATATCCTCTGCGGCCGCCATGGTTGTGAAAGAGGAGCCAATGCCGATGTTTGCGATCGAGCGCCAAGATGCGAGTGGTTGATGTTGATCTGGTGCGAATGGGATGGCATATACTGAATCAAGATGATCGCAAGCAAAGAAGAAGGAATGCAGGAGCAGAGAGACACCTTCTCTGTCATTCTGTGCTTCTCGTCCAACAGCCATCCGCTCGCTGGCTCGAGCTCAGTCACGATCGTCGATGGTTCCTCTCGTGTCTTGTGTCGCCTTGGTGCTTCACGCTTTCGTCTGGATTTTTGGGCGGAAATCACGAATGACGACTGTGCTCAGTCGTGAGTTGTCAGAGAAAGACGTGGAGGCGCCACACACATATACATACACACACACACTTTCTCTCTCTTTCTCTTTTTCTCTCTCTCTCTCTTGCGATATGGAAGACAGGCGAGGTGCTTGCAAAAAGCAAAAACAAAGTGGCCGTTCGTGATTCTCTAAAATCCGAATCACGAATCACGAATGTGAATCGAATTCACCTATGACAGGCGCATAGTTGAGAGACCGACCTAACAATCTGTCAGTTTCCCTCATTCGTTCACATTTTCCAGCATTTCAAATCTTTAATCTGTAGTTAGCCAGTGCGCCTGCTTGCGCTGCTCAATCCAGTCACGAGTCATTCGTGATTGTGTTCTTAGTCGACCCGTGTCCTTGAGCGTACTGTATAGCTGTGACAGTCGATCACAGAAGTACCGAGACGAACGACGAATGACGAATAACGATGGACCAGCACAGCAAATCACAGCAAGAGGCCAAGACGTGTTGCTTACGTCGGGCCTCATTCTGGCACCTCCACTTGCTGTCGTTCTATTCTGCATTGGCTGAAAGCAGAGCCGGTGTGATGCTCGCAACACCCATATCCTGACCCCGCCTTTGCAGCCAAACGGAAACATTGCTGGACCATCAAACTCAATGGTGGAAGCGACGAGCAACTCAGATAGCGGCGACCAAAACGGACATTCACGATAGGAAGGGAATGTATGTGTACAGACGAATGCGAATGGGCGTGTGTATGTGTAGAAATGATGCAAAACTGTAGGCGATTTTCTTCACTGAGACCGAGCCTTGCACTACTGCTGATCCTGGTCAGGCGCACGCAGCGTAGTTCTAGAGTCATCGTTGGACACGACCGAAGCGGCCTTTGAGTGTGGGCGAGACTGGGCCGAAAAGTGCTCCCACATGTTGACCAAGTTCGAAGCAGGCCCATTGGCTCCAAACTCGATCGCGTCGTGACCATTCAGACTGGCAGCGTTGCTCGCAGATGACGGAAACGCGGTGGGGGGAGCCGAGTTGGTGCTCGTCGTTCGTCCACCGTCGATGCGCTTAGCCGAGCGTTCTCGAAATTTGGCACTCGAATCTGGTGGCAGATCGGTCGACCGGCGTGGTTCTGCACCGGAGCCAGAAGAGGACAGCGCGGCAGCGTTGGCCGTTGCAAAGTGGTGCATCAGGTTGTCGGTCGACATGACGCGCGACGGTGCGTGCGAACCGACGAGCGATCTGGCGCGCGACCGGGTGCCCGTCACAGTGGCGCCGCTGGAACGATGGTCCGAGCCACCGAATCGAAATCGAGTAGGCGAGGGAGCTCGCGATCGAGAGATGGTCTGAAACTCGCGCCCCGGTACACGCCCCAAGGCGTGTTGGTGCATGTGCGGGTGGGTGAACATGGCCTCGGCCTCGTGCTGGCTGATCTGATGGCTAGATGCATGCGCCTCGAGTTCGGTGGACGAGGCGCCTCCAGGTATCGCTTTGCGCAACAGGCTCGATGAGATTTTGAATCCTTTGGCGATGGCCCACGAGACGAGGAAGCCCACCAATCTGCGCTCGATCGAGTAGATGAGCGACGCAAAAGGGATCGCCCCCTCGATGGTCTCTCTCAACCCCCAGGTGTCTTCATGTCGCACGATTAGACCGGCATCGTTGAACTCGAGTCGACTCATGACGCGCAGCTGGATGCTGCAGAGCGATCGGAGCACCGCCCTTGGATGGAAGAGCGACCAAATCAAGGTGCGCAGCGTCTGTCGACCCAGACCTTCACTGGTCCAGTGGGGTGTCAAGGCGTCGGCAGGGATGGCCGGGCGTGTGGCAAGTTGCTGTTGCAACACCTCGGCGTCAATGTAGTGGTGTGTGTTGCTGCCGTTGGTAAGGTGGTGGAAAGCGTTGGCGGCGGCTGACGCTGACGAGGATGGGTTCGCGTCGAGATCCTCGCCATTGACGCTAGGCGGAGTATTGATAGCATGTGCACTGGTGCCCGACAGGGGACGTACTCCGGTGGTGGCAGCGGCATGACCGGGCGTGTGAGGCCTTGAGCCACCCCAAATGCTCGAGATGCTGAAAGGTGTTGTGGGACTGTGTGGACGGCTAGCAACACGCGAATAGACGCTGCTGGCGCCATAGTCAATGAAAGGGTGTGGTGTCATGGGATACGCTGATGCCGACATGGGATACGAGGCTCTGGGAGTGCGGTTGGCATCGCTTGCACCTGGGTTTGGGGTAGGCTTGGCTGGGGAGGAGCCAAATAGAGAAGGAAAGAGGGTGACGGTGATGGTGTGGTCGATGATACCGGCGCGTGTACCATCAAACTCAAAATCGGAGCAGATGACGTCGCGCAGTTCGGATTGCACGTCCATTCCGGGCAGTGCGAACGCCATGATAAACTGATTGGCAATCTGGTTTCTACCATGTGCCGAGAGCAAAGGAGATTCAAAGACAGCGCCAGACTCGTAGTAGCGTGAGACCATCTGCTTGACTTCCTCGGGTTTGCGTTTGCACGAGTAGAAGGTGCTGTGCAAACCGAGAATAACATCGGTGAGCGTGCTAGGGCTAGGCGGACCGGCACTGTATCCGCCGCCCATGCCGAGGCCGTGCATGGCGGGATGGTGGGTGAGGCTGAGGCTGTTGGGAGCTGGATGGTGAGCCGAGCCGAAAGCAGACTGCAAGGAGGCGCCGTCGACGTTGGGAGGCGCGGCACCGATGTTGAGGTGAGTTGGGTGAGCGGAAAAGGCGTTGCTGGAATTGCTGTGTGTACGACCATGGCCACGCACGGAGAGGCTGCTGGGGGTCTTTGGGACGTTGGTCGAGGTACCTGGGAAGTAGGACTCGGAGTGCGGGCCGGGTTGCCGGGGATGGTGGTGCCAGCTAGCTGGAGCGGTGGAGGGTTTGTCAGCGGCTTGGAACGAGCCCTGACGGCGGTGGAGGTGTGCGGATGGTTGATGGCTAGTGCTGTTGTTGGCCGCCGTGTCGTCTTTGGCCAAGGAAGAGGTGGAGTTGCGGGGCAAGTCGATCTTGAGATCGTCTACAAAGTCGCCAGCTTGGGCAGACTGGCTAGCGGGGAAAGGGACCGAGGTCGACATGATGGCGCAGGGGCGCTGTAGAATCTGGCGTAGAACCCTGCAATTGTGTATGGGAGTGCTGACGAAAAGCGCTGCGTGGATCGGGTTTGTCTATTGAGGATAGGTTCGGGTGCGAGTGAGCATGTATCGAAGTGCTGCTGTGGATGTGTACGGATGATGGTGTCGGGGGATGGATGCTAGCCAGGGCTAGAAAGTAAAGTCAAGGATGTGGCCGCAATGGACGGCCAGCCAGCAGTGATGAGTAAAAATCGTGAATGCGGCGGGAAACGATTCGACGACCAAGCGTGGAAGTAAGCGTGGGTGTAAGCGTGGTTGTAAGCGTGCTTGTTGATTGTGATGGTTGAGATCTAGACACTAGCCCATTACATGCTTGGACGGCTGTGTGTCAGTCACAGTCTCGAGATGTACATATCTTACATCTCATCCCTTCTCAGACGTGAGAGGCCGAGGAGGATTCGACTCACAAATCGTGAATGGCAGGCGCCACAGCCGTGAAAGAAGAGAGAGAAGAGAAACATGAATTAACCAAGTCAAGCGAGCCACGACTTTCACGCACGACGCTGTGACACTGTGACGCTGTGACGCTCTCACGCTCATGTCAGTTTCTCCCGCCTGTACGATTCACGATTCACGATTCACGATAGCACTCGTGACTAAGTTATTGACTAAGTTATTGACTAAGTTATTGGCAATCGTGAATTGGGAATCACGAATGGACGATTTGATGATGCGGTAATCACGAATCACGAATCACGAATCACGAATCACGAATCACGAATCGTGAATGCGGTACGTGGCGCGTTTGGCTGATTTTGTTGATTTTTCTTTTATTCTTTTTCTTTCGTTTTTTGTCTCTGTTTTTTGAGTTGTTGGAGTGGAAGCGTGTCTCGGCACCCGCTCCTGTTCTTAACTTGGTTAGCCTCAGCCTGCTCCAGCCGGCTACTCTTGACACTCTGTGACTTGCTCTTTTGATCGGTTTGAATTGCAGTTGTGAGCGGTGACTGGCGATGACACCACAGTCACGAGTGACAATCGCGAACTATCGTGAATCGTGAATCAGGATATTCACAAGAGCGTCCATGACAATTACGAATCGTTTCCGTCATCATTCGTGCGTGTGCTTGCTGCTTCTAGCCGTGGCTCCCTTCCCCGCACTTTGATTCTCTGCTCGCTGCCTTCATCTTGTCCGCCAGTCTCTCTGGCTTAATCACGAATGACAGGTGGATGGATGCCCCTGCACACAGATGCCCGTGGCACGCCGCTGCATTCGTGGTTCACCCAACACAATCGTGACTGCACGACTCAAGACTGTACAGGGCGATGTGTGCAAACACCAACCGAACTCGTGATTCGTGATTGACCCTGCATACCACGCTGATCCAGTCCCCCCCCCCCGCCTCGCCAAGCTCGCTTTCACAGTCGAGTGCAGCGTCGCCAAAAACTCGCGATTCGCGATTCACTCGCCACCTTCAACCCTTACCTACCCCAACTGCCCTTTCCATGCCACGCACACCCAAACAATCGTATCGCCCAATCGTAAATGTACCCCGAGCTAGACAGCACAGACTTGCGTGTGACTGCCAGCCCACCCATTCACAATGCTCTGTGAACAAAAGCGTGAAATGTCTCCCACCATCTTGCTGAAAAGTGCGCACACTCACAACTCTGTGACTGATTTCGCGTGAAACATTCGCAACATCACGATTACATCAGCTATTCAGTGTTACGCCAGCATGGACGTCATCACCGCTTGAGCGCCTCGAGGCGTGTCCCTTTCTTTGTGAATCAAACCCATTCAACCCCACCATTCGTGATCAGAAGAGACAATCGTGAATCACGAATGATGCGAACCTCAGGCATCAAAGGCCTCGTGACGCTATCACGTATCCCCCGTCCTTGCGACGTGCGCGTGGCGATTCGGCCATCAATGTTAGATTGCTATCCGGCAAGTTGACTTTGACATTCACGACTCATGACTCGTGACTTTGATTCACGAGTCGTGATTCGTGATTCGTGATTCGTGATTCACATTCGTGATTGTGATTGCTGCGCCAAGTTTGAAGCCGTCTGTCAGAAAGCGCGGCGTCTATCAACACGAATCTTGCTTGACCCGTTCGTGGTTCCCTTTGTTCATCCGTCATACATCTCGTATCGTCTTTCGAATGTCATTGTCAGTTGCTCATCCACAGCTGCCAGTACGAGAAACTGTAACCAGAAAAATTGAGCTTCCTTCGCTCTGGCTATCGCCTTTCGCGGCCGAGTCTGTGGGCCGCTCAATTTTCAAATCATCCTGCCGAGATAGTGACGAGTTTATGATATGTCTCGTGTTACAGTCGGCCAGGTTTTCTTCCTTCGGTCGGCGCTCCCCATTCAACATTTGACGCCCAGACTGCCCATCTCTCGCTCACTCTTGTTTCTGTAACTTCTATGCATGCAACGGCTGCCTGACCTCGTGGACACGCCGGACATCCGCGTAGCATGTGCTCATACGTTTGTCGAACAAGCTTAGATACTCGCACCACTTGCCAAGAATAGCTTGGTTTTCGCAAAGTTTTGTGTCTTGTGTGCTCCATTGCCGAAGCAAACTGTAGGCAGCCGTATCGAAAAAGGTGCATACAGAGCAGAGCCGGACGTAGGTTCTCCGGGATGCCGACGTGCAAGCCTTGTCGAGCGTGGATACAACAAGCAACACAATGTCACCGTAGCGCAAGGTGGTAGTTGGCGTGAGTGTGTGTTTTTTCCTCGCCTGAGCTACGACTGAGCGCATTCTCGTTCTGGAAGCCCGCAGCTGAGCGAGCAATGGCAGCCCATCGCTGTTGCCTCGCTCTTCTTTGTCCAGTGTCCATGCTCTCTCCTTTCCTCTTCTCTTCATCCATCTCGTTCGCAATCACGTACCCTAGTTGTCGTCATCTGCGCTGGCTGGACCTCCTCCTCCTTCTTCTTCTTCCCCTTCTACTTCTTCTCAACGAGCACCGTTGATCGGTCTCATCTTTTTACACTACCCGAGAACAGCTGAGCTAGATTGCTCTTGCTGGAAAAGCATACCAAAGGAACAGGTGTCCTTTGCTCATCTTTTCGTCTTTTCACGCCATCGTCGATCGATCGTAGGGCTCTCTCGTCTTTATCAGCACTCTCTTTTGTCAATCTTTACCTTCCTTTTTTGACTCTTAGGTTGCAGGTCAACCCTATTCGCGACAGTCAGACACCTCGGTTTCCCGAACACACTTGGGCATTTCCACTCGCACACATTAGGAGTTATTCGACACGATGAAGCTTCTCCCACTCGGCGTACTGGCGCTTGCCAGTCTTTTCACCTCGTCACTTGCAGCGCTGAACAATGATGGATCGGCACATTTCGGTAGAACGGCCAACGGACAAGTTGTTGCAGGCTCGTCGTATGCAGACTCGAGTTCAACGTTGAGTTTCGCAGCTGACCGAGCCGCATCGGCTCGCTCGACATCTTCCTCAGGACGTTTCTCGATTCAACGCCGATCTCTGTGGCAGAGACTCTTCGGAAACAGCGCGCCAGGCAGCCAACGGAAGAGGAGGGCAGTCCCTTCTGCACGCTTGCTCGCGCGTCAACGTCCGAGTCGGCTCGGCACAGGCTCGTCAAGAAAAACGAAACGCACCAGAGGCTCATGTAAAGCGCCTACCACCGCTTCCGCTTCAGCAGCAGCATCAGCATCCTCTTCAACATCCACCTCGGCTTCCATACCACCTTCACCGACCAAGAGCGTCAACGAGACACGCACGTCCACGAATAAGCTCATGGCTGGCTACTGGGCGGATTGGACAGCCTCGACTCTACCCGCCACTTCGATTGACTTTAGCAAATTCGACATTGTCAACTACGCGTTTGCTCTGCCTACAGCCGAGTTTGATCTGTGGATCCCTACGGATCCTTCGGGCAACCTGCTGCGCGGATTCGTCAAGGCAGCCAAGGCGGGCAATGCCAAGCCGATGCTTTCGCTCGGTGGATGGGGTGGATCGACCTACTTTTCGCCCGCGGTTCGAACCGCGGCTTCTCGCGCCACATTCATCAGTAACATTGTCAAGACGTATAACCAGTACGGCTTGGACGGCATTGATCTGGATTGGGAGTATCCAGGTCAGGCAGGATCGGGAAATCTGCTCGACGCTTCCGATACGCGCAATTACCAGACATTCCTCACTGAACTTCGAGCGGCGTTGCCTAAGGGAGCGCTGATCACGGGTGCAGTGGCACACACGCCGTGGATGGCAAGCAATGGTCAACCTGTCGCTAGCGTTGCGCGCGCCGCAGCTGCCATGGACTACATCATGATCATGAACTACGACGTGTGGGGATCGTCGTCGAATCCGGGACCCAACGCGCCTCTGGCGAATCTGTGTGGCAATTCCACCCAGCCACGTGCAAATGCGGCGGCGGGCGTCAAAGCATGGTCGGCAGCCGGGATGCCTAGAGACAAGATCCTACTCGGTATCCCAGCATACGGCTACATCAACACGTCGAAAAAGCAGACGCTTCGCACGCGCTCGCGCTCGCGTTCTTCCTCTTCGCAACGCAGAGCTGCGAAACTCACCAGTTCCGACGGATCCACATCGTCGGGGCAGATCAACTTTTCAACGCTCGTCTCACAGGGTGCACTCAAGCTCGGCGCGGACGGCCTGTTCGACGGCGCCGGTGGGTTCACCAAGTATTGGGACGACTGCTCCGACACTCCCTACCTGAGCGATGCGTCCAGAGTGATCACGTACGACGATACCAGTTCCATCTTTGACAAGGGTGCGTTTGCGAGTGCCGCCGGCATCGCCGGTATCAGCATGTGGAGCTTGGATGGCGATACCGAGTCTTGGGCTTTGACTAACAGTGCGATTGCCGGAATGAGTTCGACAGGTGCTATCTCTTCCTAGGTCTGCGCACCTGTTTGGTGTTGGTCTTGGCTCTCACGCTCCTGTGGCGTGGCATGGCGTGGAATGTATAGCTCCGCTTGGTTTCGTGGAAATACATGTGTCTCTCTGTGATTCTCATTTGGCGCTTGTGACTTGGTGTTTCTCGCAGCACGGCGCGCTCTGCGTTGGCACGCCCTCGCGCACGTGTGAACTCTTCATCTGGTCGGACATGGACCGCCCAACACCAGCCTGACTGTATGCGTGCTAGCTAAATGTGACCATCGACAAAAGCGTGGGTTTCCACTCGCATGCCCAAACGTCGGCAGTCAACTGGCGAGTAACTGGCGCGACCCGCCCAACACAAGCACTAAATCTGCACTGTCGGGTGCGAGATGAATTCATTTCATTGGAAACATATAGCGTATCACGCTTACCAAGCGTGAGGTGCAGGAACGCCAACCGACGACTGCAGGACTCGGCCAAATGCGTCGGCAAGTGCGCCGCCGGAATTGAGTGTGTTGGAGACAATCGACGTGATAAAAGTCAAGTGGGGTTGGCAGTTTGTGATATGAGGTTGGGTTCGAGGTTGGGCTTGAGATTGTCCATGGTTGGTGGTGATGTGAGCTTGTGTCCAAGGCGTGGATGAGCGCGAGCTTGGCCGGTGCATTGTTGACCGTCACTAAGGTGTGGAAATGCAGAGCACGTGCTGCGAACCGTCTGTGCTTGTAACACGTCTGGTTGGGAGCAACACGGATATATAAGCTTGCATCGCCTGGTGTGGTCCTGCTGGCCCCTCATGCGTTCGGCTGCGCTTGCAACAATGATCAATCTGGCTATCCAGCCTTCGGACGCAAGCGCGACGTGCCTCTGCGTATCGTCGTTGCTTGCCTCGCTTCCGACCACGCTTCGAAGCGAGCTTAGCATTCAAGCTTGCGCTACGCCGACGACCACGGCGCTTCTGTGGCTTCCGTCGGCGCGACTGGGCGATACGTCGTCGGAGCTACGTAGGATCCTGTTGGAATGTCGGTCGATTCGGTTTGTGCAGTTGCCCATGACGGGAGTGGATGAGTTTGTGCCACTGATTCGCGAGCTGCGAGCTCGTAGGATCGTGTGGTGTTGCAGCAAGGGGTGTTTCGGCGAGATGTGTGCTGAGCATGCGCTCGCACTCACGCTCTCGCTGCTGCGCCGTATCAGTTGTCGCTCTACTACACCTGAACACGTCGATTCTCTCGTCTCAAAGCGCGTCGTGATCGTCGGTTCCGGTTCGATCGCGCAACACCTCTGCACCATGCTCGTGCCGTTTCGCTGCACCATCACCTGCCTCGATTCCAACACATCGCGCTCCGACCTCGTATCCTCGTTGAGAGACGCACAAATCATCATGATCGCCTGCGCCCTGACCCAGGCCACCTCGAACCTCTTCAACTGCTCGCTCTTCTCGTTGCTCTCGCCTTGCGCCATCCTGATCAACGTCGCAAGAGCCGAAATCGTCCATACTCCCGACCTGATCAGCGCACTATCCACAAATAAGCTCCACGCTGCGGCCGCTGACGTCTTCACTCCGCCCCCCGCACATCAACTCGACCAAATGCAGATGCTCATCACCAACGCCAAACTTCTAGTCACCCAACATTCCGCCGTACCCACAAAACTCATAGGCTCCCTCCTCGCTCACCGCATCCGTGCCAACCTCGAAACCCTGGTCGAGTCGCTCCAAGCCGACCAGCAAGATCAACCATCGCAGTCGCATTGGCTCGGAAAAGTCGACCCCGAGAAAGGCTATTGAAACATGCCACTTGTCGACCACCGTCAAATCCATGACCCGCATTCGTGCTTGAATCTTGTCTTGTATTGCAATCGTAAATGCTAACCAATCCATTTCAGCGCATGACCTCTTGGCCCCGCACCTCACCCTCTTTTCAGCCCACGTCTAGCAACAAGTCCAACTGTCTTGACTCTTGCGCCTCTGAACGCCGAAAAGGCACCGCGTTCCCTTGTGCTTGTCGCAACGACACTATTCTGGAGCAGATTCGGTACTCGAGCTTGCCCAGCGGTGGTGGTTGTGATTGTGCAGTGTGCGAGGATCCATCGATAGCCAACCGGGATGTCGAGCTGCAAGACCTGCATGTCGACCAAGATGCGCACAAGGAACGGATCTGGTGTAAGACATGTCGATCGACCGCGCGAGTTGCAGCTGATGCGCGCAGCGAGTGTATGCAGCAGCTGGCTGGTTGAAAGTGTGAGTGCCTTGTCTACGAGAGTGGGTGGTTCCGCAAGGGTGGGGCTATCGTGTTCGGAGACAGTGCCAGTCAGTTGCTCAGTCACACCACTTGGAGCAAGTCCATCTGACGCCGCACTGACTTTCTTGAGCATCTGCTTGTATCCACGACGAAGCTGCGCCAGCGTCTCTGCACGCGAACGATGCCTCCTGCTACGCTGCATCATGCCAGGTCTATGGCCAAACACATCCAGGAGCGCATCGTAAAAGCGCGAGTCTGGCTGCACACTCGTGTCCAGCGCATCTTGAGCATCTGCTGCTACTGCGGCTGGTTCGGCTGCAACTTTACTCCTTGCCGAGGATTCGCCCTGACCCATCTGAACCAATTCCACCAATCGCTGACGACGCGAGCTCGACAGTCTACGTGACAGCTGCCAGTGATGCACGAGGAAAGCATATTCGCGTTTGGCCAGTAGCTGTGCAGCTCTCCACCGCAGACCCTCGCCGAACTCAGCGGCGCGGTTGTGCATGCTTGCGCTCGAACTGAGCCATTTCGCACGCGAGCGCCCTCGTAACGATGCAACCATGTTCCAACCGCGCGCATACTGCCGACGAACGACAAGCCTGGACGTCCTCAAAGGTGTCTTTCGCGACACTCCAACCGAGGACGTGCGCTGCCGATGCACTCTCAGCGAAGGCCGCACCTTGGGGGCTCTTGCAGCTTCGCTTGCCAACACGCTCATCAGGATGGTAGCAGCCTCGACAGGAATCTGCCACAGCTTCTTGGCGACATCGATCGCAGCAGACTGCAAAGCGCTCTGCAGGCTGGTACGCTTAATCAGTCGCCAGATGCGCAAAGCCAGACCTGTCTTGCCGGCTTTAGCGGCAAGGTTGAGCGTCGCGGTCAAGACGTGCGGATCGAGGATAGCGTGGCGAGACGCCTGGTTCGCTTTCGGACGCAGAGCAAGATTTGAACGTTGCTGTTGTGAGTCGGGCGCTCCCATCACGCCAGCCTGTGCAGAGCGCTGCTTGTTGAGCGACGGATAGATGCGCATTACCAACTCCTTAACGCCGGCATGCCCAGGCTCGTGTCGGTAACGACGCAAGAAGAGACCCGATGCAGTCACATACTGGACCAGCGCTACCAGACGGTACGAGTCGGCCTGGGCAATCGCAGCATCGATTTGCTGAATCATGGGCCTAATCGAACGCAGCTCACTGTCGATCGCAGTGCGCTTCGAGGCTGCGGATACTGCTGCTGTTGCCGCTGATGACGATGGTGACGATACCCTATTGGTGTTTGCAGCGGTGGCATCTGAAGTGGTCTGCGCTACAACTGGACTAGGTTGCTCGGAACTGACGTCCGAGGTGTGAGACTGCGGCTGCTCGGCACGCTTTGTGGTTAATACAGCTCGTGCGAGTGATCCGTAGCGCTGGGTAGTGGCCTGACGGAGGATGATGTTGAAGGTGACGGCATCAGGCTCGAGCGGTGGCTGACGAAGCTGAGTCATGTGCTGAAAGACCTCTCTACACATGGAAGGTGATCTGAGTGTTGACAAGGCGTAGTGAATGAGTCGATTGTAGACGACGATCCCAATGGCTGGTCGAATCACGGGAACGCCTTGGACCAGCATGTCTCGCGACGAACGCGACTTTCCATCAGGAAGAGAGCGCATATACTCGCAGAGAAAGCAACGGATGATCTGAGCTGCGGATCGTAATGTGCGTTTCTCTGCAGCGTCCAATGACGGCGAGGTTGGTTTGAAGTTTTTGGCAACTGGTTCTTCGAGAAGCATGGTGGCTTCAAAGCGGCAGGATGCGGAAACGATCCAGGCGATCTCTGGTGCACTAGCTGCAGGCGGCAGAGGCAAGCGTCCTGCGCGTACCAGACGGATGAGCTCGACTAGCGAATCAGCATACTCGGCACGTTTGGCGTGGAGCACCTCTTGCTCGTGCTGTGGAAGCAGAGACAAGACATCGGGTCGGACGCGAGAGACGAGCTGTTCGAGATGCTGCATAGCGCGTGTGATCTCACGAAGAGCTTGCGAGCTGGGTTTGCCGATGTGCATGAGGAGAGTAGCTTGACGTCGTAGCAGTGAGCTTGGACGGCGTACTTTTTTATGAGCGGCCCACCAAGCTCGCACCTCGGAGGCATATGTGTGAACAGCTAGTTGGATCTGGCTGGAAGCAATCAGGGCTCGTAAAAGGGCTGTCTGCGAGGCCGTGGATCGAGGCATCTGGCTCAAGTGCATAGCCGATACAAGCGAGGTGGCAGCATCGAGGTGCTGCGGTGATTCAAAACGTCGGCTAGGTCGCGGGCTGAGTGGTGAAGGCGCGAGCGTCAGTTGAGAGATGATCTGTTGCGCGGCGAGCCAGAGCGTGGATGATGGCGTCGATGGTGTGGTCGGTATGGTTGACGATGCGCTTGTGTCGCGATTCAGGGTAGCACCAGAAGCGGACGGAGGAGCTGAATCGGGTTGGGAGTTGGGACGAGGATGCCAGCCGAGCTTTACTAGACAGTAACGAACAACTTTGGCAGCCGCGACTGGTTGAGCTGCAGCAGCGAGATGGGAAGCGCAGTCGGATACAGTCTCGGAAGCAATTGCGCGAGCAGTGCTGGCGTGCCATCGCGAGGTAACGCGGCACGACTGGAGGACGAGACGACGGCATTGCTTGACAATCGTGTCCGGGTCGGTGATTCGGCCATTCTGAAGTGACTGACGGAGGACGTGGCGACGGCGGCGTAGCGAAAGCAAAGCAGCAGCTGATGCGTCGACCAGATGCTGTGGCCGTGTGTTGGCGGGAAAAGGGGCGTGTTGACTTGACCAATTTGGTGCTGCTATGTGATCTTGGGGGCTGTTTGCATCTTGTTGAAGAAGAGTGTGGTTGGCTGGTTGGCGGACAAGTTGTTGCGGTGGATGATATCGACGACGTAAGAAGGTGAAATCGGGCTCAAGGCGAGCGGAAAGATGGTGATGATGGTCGTGTTCGTCGTGCGACGGTGTAGCAAGCTGCTGCGCGGCGGTTGCGGGTGCAGCGACGGCAATTGTGGGCGCGAGAGACGACTTTGCTCGTATCGCCGAGTTGCGAGTCAGCTCGAGGCAGGATGGTGGATAGAGGAAAGACAGATGGCCCGGGCCGATGCCACGAGAGATGAACTTTGCTGGACGAAGGCGAGGATCATTTGCGATGCGAGAACGGACGCCCGCCGAAGTTGACGCGAGGATAGGTGAGGAGGAGAGGGATGAAGATGAAGATGAAGATGGCAGTGTGGATATTGGCGGAGGAGGAGGTGATGGCAAGCTCGATGGTGCGGGTGCGATCAGGGCAAGCCTTGATGGACCAGCTAGGGTATGATGAGCTAGCTGTGACGATCCAGAGCAACGGTTGCACGCATCAGCTGCAGTGGAGAGGAAGCCCTTGTGCCGCATGGGCGTATCATGCGCCAAGGACGAGAGCAGCCGTCACGCGCTCTGACCTGGTCGCAATGATGGTATTGGCTTCAGAAGGAGGTCGGGCTATCTGACGAGATGCATGGGCGGCGTTTTGTGAGCAAATTGCGGGCCTGAACGTGACAGGGTCCGCTGTGACGTTGCGAGAAGGACGAGCTGGTCGTGATAGTTGGAATGACGGTGTCGTAGTGTTGATATGCAAGTCTGATACGAGGGGCTGAGCGTTCAAGAAAGGGTTGGACAGTGTCTCTCTCATCACAACGAACGAAGTTATTCGTGATTCTTTCAACAAGTCACGAGTGAGTGTCATTCACAGACACGCCTCAACTGGGTGCCTGTTTTGTGCTTGCTTCCAACTCACTTTCTTCTCAACCAAGAAAATCACCATTCCATATACCCGCTGCTCAACGGCCAAAAATCAGAACCGTAAATCCTGAAGCACGAATCACGAATCACGAATATCACGAATCTCGAATATCACGAATTGGCCGAATCCCGCTTTCGCACGAGCGTAGAATGTTAGATTTTCCGTGAAGGTACAAGCAGATTTTGTAATGGTAGGCATCATATATACAATGTTCTCCCTAGTTATCATCCGCGGGGGTTTAGCTCAGTTGGTAGAGCGTTCGCTTAGCATTGGCTAACTTGCGAAAGGTCGCGTGTTCGACTCATGCAGTCTCCAAACTCTTTTTTTTCTGGTCTTTTTTGATCTTTCGGAAAATTCACGATTGGGCAGCGACGGGGATCATCAACTCCACAGTCGGGTGTGTCTGTAGTATCGTAACTCTCACAGTCCAGTCGTGAGTTCGTTGCGTGAAATTTTTCCTACTTTTCATTTTGCCTGAGCTCTAAATTTTCCGTGCTGACCGAGATTGATTTTTTTGATTTTTTTTTTCTTTTGTGTGTGTTGGACCGCGCCGCTTCTTCACTCACGACGTTCCGTGGTTGGGAGAAAAGGGGGACAACGAAAAGGGAAAAAGGGTCCTCTGCCCCAAGTCCCAACTCCACTCATGCACTTGGTCGACCTTGAAGCAAATTTTCTCGCCGACAGTCACGAGTTACGAATTTTCGGTTGGTTTTCTGTTGTTTTTTTTTTCCCAATTTCTTCTTGCCCGTCGTGCTTCGTAAGACGTTGAGCAAAGGGCGCGCTTTAGCCTCGACTGTTCGTTGTTCTTTCTTGTCTTCCCCCCTCACATCAACCTCTTTCTCACCACCGTCTCTTTGCCTCCTCAAACACACAATTTACAAGATGGGAAAGAAGGACAAATCCACCAAGGCCGCTGCGCCCGCCGTCAACGCCAAGAAGGCTAGCAAGAAGGACAAGAAGGC
Organism: Mycosarcoma maydis; assembly: GCF_000328475.2. Lineage (NCBI taxonomy): Eukaryota > Fungi > Basidiomycota > Ustilaginomycetes > Ustilaginales > Mycosarcoma > Mycosarcoma maydis. Next base: position 143,897 of record NC_026499.1, read on the forward strand.
GGCTCCTGCTGCCAACGTCGTCGAGCCCAAGGCCAACGGCGTCGACAAAAAGGCAAAGTACAACAACAAGAAGGGCAAGAAGGAAGCCACCAAGAAGGAGCCCACTCCTGAGCCTGAGCCTGAGTCCGAGTCCGAGTCCGAGTCCGAGTCCAGCGACGATTCGAGCGACAGCGACAACGACAAGTCCAAGTCCAGCTCCGATTCGTCGTCCGACTCTGACTCGTCCGACTCGAGCGACGACGAGCAGGTCGAAACCAAGGCCGCCCCAGCTGCCAAAACCAACGGCAAGCCCGCCGCTGCTCCTGTTGCCGAGGCCAGCTCGTCTTCCGACTCTTCCGATGACTCGTCCGACTCTGATTCTTCATCCGAATCGGACTCGGATTCGGACTCGTCTGACTCTTCCGATGACGACGAGGATGAGAAGCCCGCTGCCGCTGCCGACTCCAAGAAGCGCAAGGCCGAGGACGAGGCACCTTCCGCCAAGAAGGTCAAGACCGAAGACGGAACTGCCGCTGCCGCTGCCGCCGCCCCTGCCGAGCTTGCAGAGGGCGAGACCAACCAGATCTGGGTTGGGCAGCTCTCGTGGAACGTCGACAACGACTGGCTCAAGTCCGAGATGGAGGTGTTTGGCGAGGTCACCAGCGCTCGCGTCCAACTTGACCGCACTTCGGGCAAGAGCCGTGGCTTTGGCTACGTAGACTTTGCCACCGCCGCTGCTGCCAAGAAGGCGTTTGACGAGGGCCAGGGAAAGGAGGTGGATGGGCGTGCTATCCGCATCGACCTTTCCACTCCCAAGGGCGATGTTACTGAGAACCGCGCCAAAAAGTTCAACGACCAGCGATCGGCTCCCTCCAGCACGCTGTTTATTGGCAACCTCTCGTTTGACGTCAGCGAAGACGACGTCTGGAACGCCTTCTCGGAGCACGGTGAAGTTTCCGGTGTTCGTCTGCCCAAGGACCCCGACTCGGGTCGTCCCAAGGGTTTCGGTTACGTCGAGTTTGCCGCTCAGGAGAGCGCACAGGCTGCTATTGACGCCATGACTGGCCAGGAGCTCGCCGGCCGTCCTCTGCGTCTCGACTTCTCCACACCAAGGGACCGTGATGGCGGCGCCGGTGGGCGTGGCGGTGGACGCGGTGGCGGATTCGGTGGCGGACGTGGTGGCGGACGTGGCGGTGGATTCGGTGGCGGACGTGGTGGTGGACGCGGCGGCGGACGTGGTGGCCGCGGTGGTTCGGACGGCTCGTTCCGTGGCATGCCCCGCGGTGGTGGATGGGGTGCTCGAGGTGGCAGTGCACGAACTGGTGGCGCTGCTGATTTCTCGGGCAAAAAGATGACATTTGACGACTAATTCGGCTCTTGCACTTGACCATCACACCGTATTGTATGCCTGCAAGGATATTCGTCCGCCCTCGTTTTCTCGCTCTCGTAGACCAACCCTCTATCCAAAAGCGCCCCGCTCGTCCTCTCCCTGGATGTATCTCTAGCGCACATCATCCTTTGCTCATTGCCGATCGTCTCGTGTCTTGTTTCAGTGTCTTGTCTCTGTTCTTGCATCTGTAGTCCATCACCGGCTCGTCTCGACGGCCAAACGTTTGTAAATCTTTTTCTGTCCGCCTTCGTCCGTGCCTTAGCGTCCTGTGCGAACGATGGGGGCCAGCCAAATCACGAACCACAGGATCTTGAATCGTGGATCGTGGATCGTGGATCGTGGATCGTGGATCGTGGATCGTGGATCGTGGATCGTGGATCGTGAATCGTGAATCGTGATTCACGAAATATTTTTTCAAATCACGAATCACAAATCACAAATCACAAATCACAAATCACGAATCGTGACGAGTCGTGAACGGTTCACGTTTTTTTGGATGTAGGCAGATAATGCGGCATAACATGGAGAAGAACGGGGAGCACGGAGTACGGAGCTCGGAGACACGAGAAAATCACGAATCGGCTCGTGCTTTGTGCTTCGTGCGTGGCTGAACGTGGGCGGGCGATTCGTGATTGTGAGTCGTGGGTGACGTAATCAAAAAAATCACGAATGCTGATGCCTTCAAGGTTGGTCCGGTGCGATGCAGTCGTTGGACCAGAACCGGATCACGGATGGAAGGGGCAAGTGTGTTGTATTGCCGGTCACGGCTGGATCATGTCGGTGTTGCAAGATTCGAGCGCGGAAAGATGGCACGGTGCGGACGGTATCTGTGACAAGCAAGTCGCTTTGCTGCTCTTGCCACCTCACACGACATCTTGACATTACACTCTCTCGCATTCACGATTCGTGATTCGTGATTCGTGATTCGTGATTCGTGATTGCTTGCTGGCTCTTGATCGACTCGAACCGATTCAACTGCAGACCGGATCTGCATGACATTGCTCATTCCGCTGCCGGTGCTTGCCTCGAACGCGGTTCGTTCCATCCATCATCAGCGCCATTGCAAGCATCTGACGCGATTCGCATTCTGGCGCTGCTTGTCGTTTCTTGTCGCATCGTCGCCCATTGCATCTCGGCAACGCGTTGGTGCCCAAGCAGCGGTAGTCAAGATGTCAGTCTCGCGTGCCAACCAGTCGGCGCCCAACTTTCCTTCGTTTTCCACAGTCAACTTCTACGCTGGCAGCAAGCTGAATCGTCTCTCTTGGCTGCGCACTTCGACCGACTTTCTCAACTCGACCATCGCCTCTGCCGAGACGCGCTTCGTGGTTATGAAGGACAACAATCCGCTCTGCCACGCTCGCGGCGACGCGTCTGGCGACAAGCACGGCCTACTAGCCACGCTCCCGTGGGAGCAGGTCAAGCCGTACATCCTCCGGAACGTCGAGGCGTCTGGAGGTGTGCAGACCGAAACCGACAACGTGCTCGTGTTTGGTGCACAGGCGTACGGACTGCAGAACAACACGACCGAGGGCAAAGACTTTGCTCGCGCCACCGACGGTGTAGGACCTAGCAGGTTGGCGCTGGTGTTTCTTGGGATTGACGAATCCAATCTGAGTGAGTCATCGTTGCCCGGTCAGATGGCCAAAGACGACAAAGGCGGCGCTGCGGCGCGCGCAGGCGTGCCTTACTTTGCCCTGTCGCTCACCTACCGACCAGCGTTCTTGGCTGCCGATGAGACGTCACCGATGCAAGCGCTGTTGGATGAGCTCGAGGCACAGCCGGACAAGTACGAGTTTATCGATCTGCGTGCTTCGTCGAGAGCTGCGACGTGGCCGGTCGAGGACGCGGCGATGGTGGCACAGGCCAAGAGCTTACTGGATTGGAACGAACGTCACCAGTACTGTCCCGGATGCTCGCGACAGCAGTACTCGCTGTGGGCAGGATACAAGCGTGGATGCAGTTCGTCGCTCGATCACGCTGTACCCGGGACCAACTTTGCTAAAGCGTTGCTTTCGAATGCCCAACATGCGTGTTTCGCGCAGGACGGAAAGGGGATATGTCCATCGACGCAGGTACTGTCGAACTTCCACTATCCTCGCACTGACCCGGTGATTATCATGGCTATCATCTCGCCCGATGGCGAAAAGGTGCTGCTGGGCCGTCAGAAGAAATGGCCCGATGGCTTCTACTCGTGCCTTGCAGGGTTCTGCGAACCGGGCGAGTCGTTCGAAGAAGCAGTGCGACGCGAAGTGCTCGAAGAATCCGGGATTCACGTCGGTCAGGTCATCTACCACTCTTCGCAACCGTGGCCGTATCCCACGAATCTCATGGCTGGCTTCTACGGTATCGCAAACACCGACGATCAAGATGCTATCCGACTGGACCTCGACAACGAACTTCAAGATGCTCGCTTCTACACGCGCCAGCAAATCCTCGATGTGATCAACAGCAACAGTCAATCTCACTTGACTCGAGCCGAATTGCAAAAGTTGGATCAACAACATACCGCTCCATCAGACGAGAGTGGTGAGCAGAGCGGTAAGCAGAGCAACAAGCTCGCGATCAGGTTGCCGCCTAGCACCGCCATCGCCAGGGTGTTGATCGAAGCTTGGGCCAGACGTGAGGCTGTGCTGCCTGATCATATGGACAACTTTCAAAAGACACGCATGTAGTTGCTCGACCGCCTTTGACGACGTAGCCAACCGCAAAGTGCATAGATCCGCATTTCCGCGCGTGCCAGAGTGTTGCACCGCCGACAACGAATGGCTCGACTCGTCAGACGCAAGCAAACGTATGCACAAGCCAAGAGATGCTCGGTGTTGAAACAAGTAAACGTAGAACTGCGATTCTTGATTGTAGTTGATCACGAATGATGGATGCACTTTTAAAAAAAAACCCCTTTTTATTTTTACTTTACGGCTTGCACTCACACCACGCCCCAGAAATCCTCCAATGCACAGCAAAACTTTCCACACGCCACACTGGCGCTTAAGGAGTACTCGGAGATACTGATCTTCTCGTCGACTACGCCATCGGCAAAGTTGTCCTTACCATGAGCCATGGCGCCTACGAAGACGGCGATGCTGTGGTTTTCCGGAATCGTCGGTAGGTAGTTGGCCAATCTTTGGACGGGTGAATCGAATGAGAGGGTGATCTTGTGCGTGTTGGCAGGAAAGTGATCCGTGACCGGGTTCTTGATGACGCGAAGCAGCTTTTCCGAGCCGCCCATGGAACGGATGCTGAGTTTGTGCAGCAGCTGAACCATCAGGCCGGAAAAGCGCTTAAACGTCCTTGGAATCCTAACGTGCGGGTTGACCTCGATCAAGACGCCCTTGGCGGTGTGGATGTAGACTTGAAGCAACCCCGCCTTGTTGAGCGGAGAGTCGAGCAGCGTCAAGAGGCACTGGTGAGTGATGTCAGGACGAGCTTCGGCGATGTCGCGGCCCATCTTTGCGAGTACGCGTTGGTGATCATCGCAGTTGAGCAAAGCGTACTTGTCCCCGCCATCTTTGTTCCTGCCACCGGAGCCGGATGAGCTGCGCGAAGCGGAACCAGTGGAAACTTTGTACGTCTCGAGACACGCCTGTTCGAGGACAACAATCAGTCGAGGCGTGTTCTCCTTTTCCACGGCTGTCTTGGGGACCTTGGGAATCTGGGGTACGAGCGAAGAGTCGACACGCGAGCGTTTGGCCGTGTTGGCCTTGGCAGCCGCCGCTGCTGACGAAGAGGAGGACGAAGAAGCGACGCCGTTCGAGGTGGACGAAGGCATCGTAGTGACGGGTTTGGGTGGAAGAGCGTGACGCATCGGCGGCTTGGAAGACGAGGAAGAAGAGATCGAGTTGGAGTGGGACGATGCGATCGAGGCAGTGTCGCTGGACTGCAGACGAGCTTGAATGGAATCAATCGCCGAGGTGGCGGTGTGGGTGGCAGTAGTGCTGCGAGTGACATGGTCGTCTGCTGTGGAGAGAGACGAGGGGGACGTAGCACGAGGCGAATGTGGAAGGGGTGCGATAGGTCGATACGTGGTAGCGGGGGCTGAGTGCGTCGTCATTCGGTCATCTTCTGAATCCGAGGCTGCGGATGAAGCTGAAGACATGGTTTGACACTGTGGCTCCACCTACAGAACAGCTTGAACGCTGAACTGTACCGGAGGATAGGGTCGGGATGGAGCTTGGCTGCAGCAACAGGCTGGCTGGATTTCGGCTACGTGGAACCTCGAATCTGAGCAGAGCCAACGTTGAGAGGTGAGGCTTTCAAGTGGGTCTTGGTGTACGAGAACGAGCAAGGTCAGCGCAACGAGATGAAAGCCACCTATTCTTCAGATTCACGATTGGGCTCTGAAAAGTGCCGTCCGTGTATCATCCATCCATCAATCGTGAATCACAAATCTATCTGTGATTAACTTAGTGATTATCCCCAGTACATCAGTCACGAGAGTCGCGAGCCCTTACTCGTGAATCACGGATCAACAACGTCCGCCGTCAACCCTGAAAGTTGTGAGCCCTACATTTTCTCTTGTCCAACGAAGAAAAATAGCAGAGAAGATGGAAAAAAAAGTCAAGAAAAAATGGCGGAGCAAAAAGTCGTTATCCGCCGAGCTGAAGAAGAATTTGACTCGTGACTACTTTCGTCCTGTGTTACCGGCCGAATACAAAGTCTACCGTGTCGTGAAAGGTCCAAACACGAAAGTCGTGAGTCAGTGATAATTGTTCAGCTTTTGGGTTCGAAACAAGATCAACACTCACGACTCGGCCGCTAACTAAGCAAGTCGTGGGTCAGTCGCGTCACGAAAATCCGCCAATGTCGCATTTAACACCACCGACAAGCGCTCCGTCGTGTGCGTGCTCACGCTCGAAACTCGTCACGCTTCCAGCTGAGATCCAAGCCACAGGCAACCCAACCGGCCACAGGCAAGAGAAAGAGAGGGCGAGAGAGAAAGAGAAAAGAGACAGTCAGTCACACTCGCGACTCGAATCCAACACATTCGTGATCCGTGATTCGTGGTGATTGATTCATGATTCGTGATTCAATCGTGTGATTCAATCGTGTGATTCAATCGTGATTCAATCGTGATTCAATCGTGTGCTCCAGGGTCTGCTGCTAACTAGTAGCCTGTTCACCTGCACCATCATCACCCCTCTGGTTTTCGACATTGATCGACACATCTTGCTCCCTTTTGGCCCCAACATTGTCGTTCAACTGTTACCGGTGCATCGACGGGTCCAAGACAGCCAACCCCAACCTGCCTCTTCTGTCATACACTCTGTACTCAAAGTCCAACACGGCATCATGAGTGGTGACAAAACCATCTTCAAGGTAAGCATCGCCCCCTTTTCTCATCGTCCTGCTGCGGTCAAGCTGACTGTCTTTGCCTATTCGCTCTCCACTTCACCAGGCTACCTACTCGGGCGTACCCGTGTACGAATGCATCATCAACAATGTGGCCGTCATGAGGAGACGATCCGACGACTGGCTCAATGCCACTCAGATCCTCAAAGTCGTCGGTCTCGACAAGCCCCAGCGTACGCGTGTCCTCGAGCGAGAGATCCAGAAGGGCATTCACGAAAAAGTACAGGGCGGCTACGGAAAGTACCAAGGAACCTGGATTCCACTTGACGTTGCCATCGAACTCGCAGAACGCTACAACATCCAAGGCTTGCTTCAGCCGATCACCTCGTACGTCCCTTCCGCTGCCGACTCGCCACCTCCTGCTCCCAAGCACACCATCTCCACCTCGAACCGCTCCAAAAAAATCATCCCTGCCGACCCAGGCGCTCTCGGCCGTTCCCGACGCGCGACCAGCATCGAGACCGAATCCGAAGTCATCGGCGCTGCCCCAAACAATGTTTCCGAGGGCAGCATGAGCCCTTCCCCCAGCGACATTAGCAGCTCCTCCCGCACTCCCAGCCCCTTGCCCGCCGATCGTGCCCATCCTCTGCACGCTAACCACGCCCTCGCTGGCTACAACGGCCGCGACGCCAACAACCACGCCAGATATGCCGACATCATCCTCGACTACTTTGTCACCGAAAACACCACTGTCCCCTCGCTCCTTATCAACCCGCCCCCCGATTTCAACCCGGACATGAGCATCGACGACGACGAACACACTGCACTTCACTGGGCCTGCGCTATGGGCCGCATCCGCGTCGTCAAACTTCTCCTCTCAGCCGGTGCAGACATCTTTCGCGTCAATTCCAACCAGCAGACCGCCCTCATGCGCGCCACCATGTTCTCCAACAACTACGACCTGCGCAAGTTTCCCGAACTCTTTGAGCTCCTTCACCGATCCATCCTCAACATTGACAGGAACGACCGCACTGTCTTTCATCACGTCGTCGATCTTGCCCTTAGCAGAGGCAAACCACATGCTGCTCGTTACTACATGGAGACCATGATCAACCGCCTCGCCGATTACGGAGATCAGTTGGCCGACATTCTCAACTTCCAGGATGACGAGGGTGAGACTCCGCTCACCATGGCTGCACGTGCTCGATCCAAGAGGCTCGTCAGGCTCTTACTCGAGCATGGCGCCGATCCCAAGATCCGCAACAAAGAGGGAAAGAATGCCGAGGACTACATCATCGAAGACGAACGCTTCCGATCCTCGCCCTCGCGCACCGGCCCCGCCGGTATCGAACTCGGCGCCGACGGCTTGCCCGTCCTCCCCACTTCCTCGCTTCACACTTCCGAAGCCGGTCAACGCACAGCCGGTCGCGCAGTGACACTCATGAGCAACCTCTTGCACAGCTTGGCTGACAGCTACGACAGCGAAATCAACACGGCCGAGAAGAAGCTCACCCAGGCGCACGGCTTGCTTAAGCAGATTCAGACCGAGATCGAAGACAGCGCCAAGGTCGCCGAGGCGCTTCATCACGAGGCGCAAGGTGTCGACGAGGAGCGCAAGCGCGTCGACTCGTTGCAGCTCGCTCTCAAGCACGCCATCAACAAGCGTGCACGAGACGATCTCGAACGTCGTTGGTCCGAAGGCAAGCAAGCCATCAAGCGCGCAAGACTTCAAGCCGGTCTCGAGCCCGGAGCCCTTTCGACCAGCAATGCAACCAACGCTCCTGCGACCGGCGACCAGAAGAGCAAAGACGATGCGAAAAGTTTGATCGAAGCTCTGCCCGCGGGAACCAACGTCAAGACCGCCATCGCCGAACTTAGGAAGCAACTGAGTCAAGTGCAGGCCAACAAGACCGAGTTGGTGGACAAATTCGTGGCACGTGCAAGGGAGCAAGGCACGGGCAGGACGATGGCTGCGTACAGGAGGCTCATTGCTGCCGGATGCGGAGGTATTGCACCGGACGAGGTGGATGCTGTGGTGGGTGTGCTGTGCGAGCTGTTGCAGGAGAGTCATACGGGCGCTCGAGCAGGTGCCGGCGGTGAGCGCGATGATAGGGCCAGAGACGTTGCAATGATGCTCAAAGGTGCTGGTGCTGCTGCGCTCGCGGCTAACGCTGGTGCGCCGTGATCCGTAGCTTTCCCTGTCTATAGTCGTTGCATTGTCATGAACCGTCAGTTAGCCGTTACCCGTTACCCGTGCTGTCGCCTTCTGTTTTATTCTCTGCCCTGTCGTACCAATATGATATCTGGACTATGGATGCAAAGTGATAGTGTCGCTGCTGTGCTGGCTCGATCCAACGCCGTGCTTCGCATTTCGCCATGCCCGAAATGTGCCAGAATGTCCAAACTACAAGCACATCTCTACGAGGCGAGCGCCGCGAGATTATGCGGGTACAAGGTCACGTGATGCTACTGGCGCAACTCAGACTGCGAATATTTCTTCAATCACGAATGTTAGCAAACCCTGAACGACGGTCAGCTTTCGAGATTTTCCCAGTTCTTCTCGACACCGTCTCTCCTTCTCTTTTACCTGATCCTATCTGGACTTTTACCTCGACATACGCATATTTGCAGCGGTAAGATGCTCCGTCGAACACTAGCTCTATTCTCCGAGGCGGCGCGCTCGTCGTCATCGTCCTCGGCCTCGGCCGCTGCCTCATCTTCTGCCAGCATCTTGACCTCGCACCTGTCCAAAGCGCATCTTCCACCGTCGCTTGCGCGCAGCGCCAAACCGCACAAGAACCTCTACCAGATGCTCTCAACTCTACCCAAAGATGGCGTCGGAGCAAGAGTGCGACAGCGTCGATGGGCAGCCAAAGGGCTCGATGTGAGCCACGACGTGGATCTCAAAGCTCACTTGGCCAAATTGCATCACACTGGCGCAACAAAGACGAACAAGGACGAGGGTCATCTTTGCTATTGGGAAATCACCAAAGTTCGGCTGAAGGATGGAGGAAATCACGGAAAGGCCTGGGGAAGGTTCGTTTGGAGAGGTAAGTAATCATGCGACCAGAGAGAAATGCAGGCGTAGTCAAGCAAGGGCAAGCGCAGGCAAAACTGACCAAAGTTTGTTTGTCTATGGTCGTGGCTCATCCAGGCAAACCCATCACAAAAGCCGAGTCGGGAGAACGCATCCCTGGCGCTCTCAAGTACTGCTGGGACTTAGCACACTGAACAGTCTCCCACTGCTCAACGAAGAACCCTTTCTGTTCGCCCAAATGTACTATAGACCTGCCTGCTCCTCCCTTCCCTGCTTGCAGTAGGAGCATTCCTATCCGCTCGCAAAACGAGCTTGTGCCTCTCCATTGAATTGATCGCTTCTGTCGTAATCATTCTCAAACAAGACACGCCGGTATCGAAACAACGCAGATCACCACGGTAGCCTTCTGGACTATCAATCAGTGAGTCACGAATGACGAGGAGTCGATTGCCGTAAAGGAATCGAACGAGGCACGAGGCTTTCGTTGTGCTCCACGCTCCGTGCTCAAATCGTGAATCACGAATAAGTTATACAGATTCGTGATTGTGATGCCCCACCGCTTTAACAATGCTCGACTTCTGACTCGTGACTGAATCGTGAATCACGAATCGTGAATGGGCAGCGCCTCCACACCCAAAAGTCACGAAATTTGTACGCGTGACACGCCAAGAATCACGAATCTCAATCAGACCTGCACGAGACAGAGGTGAGAGGCAAAGCCTTTTGAAACCTCAACGCTTAGCCAACACAACCATCGTCTGTTTCAAAGCATTGCGCAGGGAGCTTCCTGGCCACCTCTATCGATACTGTGCGTCGTCGAACAGCAGCATGGTATCGAAGCATATAGGGATGGGTCACGCCACCACCCACACTCCAGGCTCTTCTTCAACATCGTCTACTACCAGCTCGATCAAACCGACAGGATGGATCAGGGCAGATTCAGCACCCAGGCCTGTCCTTGGTGATCGCACCAACCTTGCTTCCGGTTCAAAGAGCACTCCGCTGCGCTCATCATCCAAATACTCAATGCAGAGTGCTAGACGTAGCACACCGGCTACGAGCGGCAAAGATACCAAACAGCAAAAGCTGTCGAGCTTCTTTGCTTCAAATACAGCTCCTCCCGCAGCTCCTAAGCGAGTCGAAGAACCGATAGAACGTGCTAGCCCGTTCCAGGATTCTCCTTCGCTCGCACGTACTCGTTCAAGAAGTAGGGATGTGCATGCCAACGCGCGATCTGCAGCGGCGTTGCAGGATGACGAGCTCGAGGCTAGGGCTGCTTTGTTGATCAGACGTCGTTTCGGCAACGTGACTCGCTCGCTCAATTCAAGCAGATCCAGCACGCCAACTCGTGCTCCTTGCCAACCGGGGCACAGTCAAGATCCCGAGTCGCCACGAGCAGAAAGGCCTGCTGCCCTTAATCGTTCAATGCTGCTGCCGCCGCCGCAGCCGCCGCCATTACGACAAGAAAGCCCGACCAAATCTCGAGGCGGTCTGCATCAGAACCCAGTCGCACCAAGCCCGAGCGAACCTCAAGCCGGGCCAAGTCAGAACCATATCACCTCGACGCGTCCGACCCGACTCGATCTACCAGATATGCCCTCTTCTTCGCCGCCTTTTGAACCGACACTCATGCAGCAATCGCTTTCCGATTTCACTCCACTTCCATGGGAGAGGGCTCACAGCTCCAGAATGATGCTCTTCCAGCGTCTGGCGGGTAGGTCAAAGGACGAGATTCTCATAACGGAAAAGTCACGCATGGCCGACGAGGTGGCTAAAGCCCATGCTCGCATGCATCCCCGATCGCCGACGGTCCCGCGCAAGAGAATGGCGATAGAACGGCAACCGGTGTCTTCGTCAAACAAGAAAAGAACGTTGAAGCAGCCGGTAGCACTGGATGCTTCGCTGCCGAATACTCCGGGTTTCATAAGGCCAGAAGCTGTGCTCGAGTCGCCCAGGTCGAATCGAAAGATTTACGCGCTGGAGACACAGCTCAATGGTGCTCCACTTGCAGGAAGGGCGGCGAGCGTGCAGCTGCAGCTGTTGAGTACAGGAAGCGCAGGTGGTAGATCTCCAATAGCGGCTGAACCACGACGCGCCGTGTCAGAGACAAGGTATGATGCTACCATGTCATCCGCTTCCCGTCAAAACCAATTTTCGAGTAGAGAAGGAGAGGTAGAGGCGGTTGTGGAGGAAGAATCTGAAACCTTGCCGCTGCCTTGGTCAGTCGAAGACGATACCAAACATGTGGAAGCAGAAGAAGCAGGTGATGAAGACGACGAGACTCAACCACTGCCGTGGGAGTACGATGAGGATGAGCAACCAGACCTATGCGTTCCACACCATTTTCAGCAACAACAGCCAGAGTCGCCTGCAGAAGTACCACCGTCAGACGACGAGGATCTGTTGCTGCAACCGTTCGCCACATCGTCGTCGTCTCTGACCTCTCCATCACGCGTGGATGCGAATTTGCCGAGCTCTAAAGAACAACGAGTCAAGCACGAAAAACAAGTCCCCACGTCCGCGTCATCTGCGCTATTGCGGCATTCGTGCGGATCCATGATGGAAGCATCTCAGCAGCAACGATCGTTGCCCAAGGTGAGCCCGATCACGCTCACTCAAGCGTCTGGCGGCATGGACGACCGATTCGACCGCGTCGTAGCAGCACTGAAACACGAGGAAAGACGACAGAACAAAGGGATGCAGCTCTCCCTAAACTCGTTCCTGACGCCGTCCTCGAACGCTCGTCGTAAAATGGATAGCCAAGACGAGAGGAGTAGATACGGTCTTAGTGAGGACCTGCAAGACGTGCTTTCAGATGATGACGATGATGCTGGCGAAGGCGATACGACGCTCCTCAACGAGCTCGATCAGTCAGCAACAGAAGTGGAGGTGGTCGATGGAGAGACGGATGCGACCCAGCCGCTTGGATGGCCTTGCAGTCCAGCTCGATCTGATCGTCCTACGATAGCGCCCTTGCAAGCATCGTGGATGCATGCAACCCAACGCTCAGTCGGCTCATCACCCCGAACCGGCAGCAGCCAAACTAGCGGCGTAGTCAGTCTTCCGAGCGAAAGCAATTTGCACGACGCAGGCAACACACAGCTGCGGTCGTTCTTCCATGATTTGTAGAGAAGCGTCTTAGGGTCAATGGCAGTAATGAATGCCAAGTTGATTGTGCGTCAAACAGGTTGTAGATGCGAGGCGGTTGATGGTGTGCTATAAGTTAATTGGATTTTGTGGACTTGTGCAGGTGTGGGAGGGGTGCGGTGCATCACACAATGGTGCCGAGTAAGATGGCGTGTGCTTGCGAGCCTTTTGGCAAGACGGATGGAGCGCCGGGCTGGAGCGCCGGGAGCGCGATTAGAGCGTTTGCGGTCGACATGCTGTGCATACCTCTGTGATCGGGGGGGAGAAGCGGGAAGTGGTCAGTCCAAGGTTTTTTACCGACAAAGGGGAAGGCGAAAGCGGCTTACGAGCTTCTCTGAGAGCCGGTGCTGTAGGCGACCAAGGCGGCATGTTCGGCTTTGACGACTACTCTGTGGAACTCGGGTCGTGCATCCAGGCGCATCTCGGCTGCGAGTGTAACGGCCACTTTGGGCAAGTTCCACGCATTCACAGCGTCGTCGTTGGGAGCAAACCCGCACCACTTGCGCAGACACGGAAGCACAAACACGTAAAACGTAACCAGCGCAGAGGCAGGATTCCCCGGCAGAGCAAAGATGATCTTGTCCTCGACCGTCGCAAACGTGGTTGGTTTTCCAGGCTTGATTGCGACGCGGCCAAAGTGGATGGTGCCCTTGAGCTGACGCTCGATCAGCGGCTTCAGTAGGTCCGCCTCGCCCATACTCGTCCCGCCAGTGGTAAGGATCACATCCGCCTCGCCAAGACCGCGAGTCAGCGCAGCGAGCGTCGAATCGACCGAGTCCGAGCTAATGCCCAGGTCCACAATCTCGAATCCAAGCGCGCGAATCGCGGCGTGTAGACCAGGTCGGTTCGCGTCAAAGACGTTGAACCCCCACTCTGTGGTCGTGCTAGCGGCTGTAGGCGCGCGAGCCGGATCAATCAGCTCATTGCCTGTGCTCAGAATCGCAATGGTCGGTTTCCGGTACACTTTCACCTCGCTTCGTCCGAGGAATGCCAGCGTTCCAATCTCGCCTCCCAGCGCCGAGATCGTCGTACCCTTGCGTAACACCACTTGTCCCGCCTCAACGTCGCTTCCCCTGGCACGAACATTTTCGCCTTGCTCTACTTGAGCTAGGATCCTCACCGTGAGCTCTTCTCCCGTTTCCACATGCGATGAGTTCAGCTCGGTGTCTTCCACCATCACAACCGAGTCAGTCGCTGCTGGCAATCCTTGTCCTGTATTGATGCGCAAGATCTTGCCGGCTTCCAGTGCCGAGCCAGACTGAAGCGCCTGGAGCGTTATCACCTCGTAGACACCCGGCGGCGTAGCGCTGGCTTTCACCGCGTAGCCGTCGACGTTGGTCGTCGCACCCGGTGGCAGATCGCACGTCGCCTTGACGTCTTCGGCCAACACGTGCCCAATGAGTTGGGTGCTGAGCGCAAGCGTCTCGATGGTCGTCGGTGAGGGAGTGTGTTGTGCGATCAACGATAGCGCTTCGTCCAGATGCAAAAGTGGGTAAGGCGACGTGCGGTGTCGAAGCGAAGCGCCGGAAGAAGGGTCGACGGTGCGGAAGGCTGAGTGGTCCAAGGGCGTCGTTCGTGGTTTAGGGGCTGAGTGCGAGTGCAGTCCGCTACCACCGTGATGATGGTGGTGGTGGTGGTGGTGATGAGCACATCCTGTCTCAGTGGAAGTGTCTACAGCAGCAGCGGCAGCATTAGCAGTAGCAGCACTAGTTCTGTGCAATCCGCCTTGCATTTGCTTATGCCTTGGCTCGCCTGAGCCACCGGCCAAGAGCTCGAGAGCATGCTTGAGCAAACCGTTGCCCAGCAACACTTGGAGGCATTCCTTGACTGCTTTAGGTGAGCCAGGTAGACAGACGATGAGCGCTTCTTTGTCAGACGCACACTTTCGAATGCCAGTGATGCCTCGAGAGAGAGCGGCGAGCGGTGTCTTTGTGAGCGAATGCGCGGTGAGCGCGTGTGTCAGTGCAGGAGTCTTGCGCGTGATCAGCGGTTCGACTGCTTCCGGCGTTACATCGCGCAAGCCAAAGCCGGTGCCTCCTGTCGTGATGACCAACTGCACATGCTCGTCGTCGACGAGACTTTGAACTTGACCTCGAATCGCATCGACGTTGTCGGGACAGATCCTTCGTTGCACATCCCTAAATCCAGCAGTAACAAGTTGCTCCGAGAGTACCGCACCGGATCGATCCAGAGATGCATCAGCAGACGCCGTGTCCGACACGGTGAGAATACCAGCTCGGTACAAGTGCATAGCCGAGAGTGCGCACAGTTGCCCATGTATATGGATCACGCCGAGTGTCGATGGTGTACAGATGCAATCGTGAATCGTTTACGATTTACGATTCACAATTGCGCACGCCCCCACGTGCGACCAGACAAATAACTTACTGTACGCCAAGCCAGTCAGGGTCTAGCTTTTTCGTCTTGCCTGGACTGCCGAGAGAATTCGTGTTTCCGTCGCGCATCTGTAGACATTCACGATTAACGATTCCTGATTCACGGTTTCGCCAGCCGCACGGCCTAGCGTTGCTCACACGCTTCTGAAATTGCTTCTCTCAAGCCAAGGTGGACTGATCCAATACACTGCGCTGCATGTGCCTGGTCACGAGACGGTGTTTGCCATACTTGAAACAGAGACAATGTAAGTTAGTACAAAAAGCGTTTGGCGCTGAAATGCGAGCCGAAAAAGTGGCATCCAGCTGGGTATATGAATTATTTCCGCGTTGATCCACCGCGTTGATCCAAGGAATTCATTCACTCGGGCAGTGGAGCAGACCACTCGAGATAAGTGGCAGGGACGAGACCCTTGACGGTCTCGTTGCCATCCTTGATGGCGATCGCCCAGCCACCTTCGAGCGAGCCGACCACGTGTACTAGGTCGCCAGGTTCAACAGCAAGCTCGTGCTCCGAGACAGGCTCGAATGCGTAGAGCACATTGTAGACGCCTTGCGCAACGTTGGCATTGTCGCCTTCGTCACCGTCAAACTCGTTCTCATCTTCTGCTCCCTCGATATAAAATTCATTCCCGTCGGCATCTGATTCTTGTCCATGCTCGTCAAAGTCTTGATCTTGGGCTGCAGACTGTTGAGCCTCTGCAAGCAGGTGACCGTGATGACGAGGATCGTCTTGTGGAAAGGCAAAGTCGCGCACTCGGATCGAAAGACTTGCATCGTCTTTTGCGTCGTCGATGCGCGCTGTTTGGAAGCTGGTGGTTGAGTTGGGCCGGGATGAGGTGGCGCGGCAGTGCGAGATTGTGTCGTAGCTCTGTTGCACTTCGGATGCATGCGCACCACTTGCCGTCGAAACGCTCCGGCAAGCTGGGCGCTCAGGCGCAGATTGAGACGACAAATTGGCGGTGCTGAGGCGGTGACGAGAGCTTGACGAGCTTGAGACAGGCCGCACCTGAGGTGATGCGACTGCATTCGAAGCTTGTGAGCTGCGTCTTGATAGTGAGCTCGAGGAGGCGTTGGCAATCTTAGACGCGGTTTCGGGACATGTCGGTAGAGAAGGCGGACGCGTGGGTGTGGTTGAGCTGGGACCGGATGCAGGATGTTGGCTGCTGCCCTCTGCTGAGGGTGATAAGGTGCGCGAGGCTGATATAGACGAAGAGGGGGATGCTGCTGCTGAATTCGAAATGGCTGATGATGGTTTGGTTGAGTCTCTTGCGCGTCCAGGTGGAGGAGGTTTGAGTCTCCAATCCTGACCTTCCTCTGGGGAAGGCACGAATCCTCCAGATGGACTTGGATAAAGCGTATCTGCGGGACCGGGCTTAGGCGGGGCCATAGTCAAAGGAGATGGTTCATTGAGCGAGTCGTTGGTGCACGAAGACGAGGGTGGCAAGCCGAGGGCGTCTATGGCGTCTGAAGACAGAGGCGTCGAGTTGACCCGGCTGAGTTCGGACGTTAGATTGGCTGTGGACAGAAAGATGGCGTCTGCTGATTTGCGGTCCGCTCTGGAAGGAGAAGCATCGGCGTCTGCACTTGCAGCTGTTGATCGCGTTAAGAGAATAGCTCCAGGGTCAGTATAGGTCTCAATGTGAGGCAATTGGACGAGGTTCTGAGAAACGTACGCTGGAGCCTAGCTTCTATTGACGGCATAAGTTTGACACGGTTGATCTGGACGCTAGAACAGGTAGAAAATGATTGGCGGATAGCGACGCAGTCAAGGTGGTGCCAAGTAGGGCTGGTCAGGCTAGAAGCGGTGTCACGCGATAGGGCGGTGCCAATGGCTGGATCGGTAGGCGGCTCCTTGCGTGTCTACAGTGTGTGTGCGATTTGATGTGGCGAGGTGACGATGCACAAATTGAGTCGATGATGCTACGGGGAACGGCCTAAGAAAGTTTGTAGAAAGATGATGGGACAGGTAAGGTAAATCGAGATTGAGCAAGTCGCGCTGTGGTAGGATTCAAATCAAGCAACATCCTCAAAAGACAAGCGGCGCTTAACTGACATTCGTGATTCGTGCTTCGTGATTCGTGATTCACGAAAACAGTCACGACTTGACGGTTCGTAATTTTTGCTTCGGCGCCCTCTCGAGATTTACGATTCAGGATTTTACGATTGGGATTGTTCAACATTCACGATTTCATCATATGACCGTGGACACATGACCACGTGACAACCTCTTTGCCATGCAAACTGTCAAGGCTCTAACACTGAGCAAACACCCGCACGCCTCCCTCCTTCAACAAACTCTCGTCGTACGCTCGAATGACTATGAAGAGCATGCCAAACGACAGCTGGCTTTCTTCGCATCATCTAGCCCATCTCTGACTAAGTCAGTCGATACTCCAAAAGCCTCAGTGCGAGTTCGAGGTGAGCAAGTGCATACATGTTATAGACAGGCAGCCCGAGTAGTCACGGCCGAGTAGAGTAATCGTAAATGAAACACGAAGTATCATCACGAATCGTGAATTCTATAAAACGCTCGTGGCTCACACCTATGGCTCTGTGCGTGACTCACGGCTCGTGCCTTTACCTCGTGCCTCATTCACGAATTCATGATTCACGATTCGTCACGAGTCACGAGTGATTCACGATTAGGCTAGTTGTTAGATCGACCTGTATGACTGGCGCTGTGCGCACAATCGCGAGTCGAAAAGCAAGAAAAAGATTTTGATTTGTGAATCACGAATCGCTGCTGAAGCGGTAGATTTCTGTCTTCCAACCCGACTGACTATCATTACCTTCATCATCGACGACATTATCGCAACCCCATCATCAGCGGCACACCATCCACTCGGTGCTCTCGGCAGTCGTAGCTAAACTGTTCAACGCGCCCTCATCCTGACCGGTTAGTTAATCTTCGCGCGCCAAAAATGTCGCGCTCCAGCTCAACAAGCAGCGTGATGCGCTCGCTGCGTCATCTCAATCCTCCTACCAAGGGTTCCAAATTCGCCGTCAGGGCTCCCTCCCACGCTGCACACCAGCCCAAATTTGTTCAGCCCAAGGACCGCATACCTTTCTGGAACATCGTGCCTGGCGACCACGTGAAGCTCAGATGTGGCAGCGTCGGTCAGAAGGACGGTCTCGACTCTGACAACAAGATTCGTGGCGAGGGCATTGTCGTCAGCATTGACAGGGAGAAGAACTGGCTCTGGCTCAGGGATGTCGATGACAAAAACAAGCTTGCTCCAAAGGCAATCCGACACATTATCCCTCGTTATGTCGACCCTCTCCAACCAGAAAAGGGCTACGGCCCCAATACAACAGAGATCCCTCGTCCCGTCCACTACTCCAACGTCATGCTCAAAATTCCAGGCACAGATCAGTTTGCGGTGCGACTCTCGCGCTCAGCAGCAAAGTACAACAAGCGCAAGGGCATGTACATCTGGAAGCGCTTCGCAACTCTTAAAGCTTCCGACGAAAAGTTTCTCGAGACCGGCAAGCCTTTCGAAAAGGTCGAGGTCCCATGGCCAAGTTTGCCGGCAAAGCGCAGGCATCAGGACACCACCATGAGTGATCGAAACGTCGTCGAAGCCGAATCCTGGGCTCCATGGAGACCCGAAGACCCTGTTCTTCTTCCCGAGCGTAAGCGCACCACCTCGCCACAGTCCGAACGTCGAGCTGCGCTCCTCACTCTCGAGCGCATGCAGCTCGACGCCGCAAAGGTTGAGCAAGCTGGCCCCTCGGCTGCTCCTCCCAACGCTCACGGCACCTATGCCGGCTTCAAGAAGGAATCTCGTGCTAAGCCACCTCCCATCGCGCAGCCTCCCACCCCTGCAGAGTCGATCCGACTTAACACCAACGCCGCCTCGGAATGGGCCAGCGGTGAGATGATCGAGGCGCATCGTCAAGAAGGCGGCCTCTCTTTCCTCTGGCGCGACTACCTTGATGTCGCTCCGCAACAAGGCCCTGCAAGTGGTGGAGACTGGAGCGAATTGCCACCCAGCACCCCTAAAGGTGGTCTTGACGCACGTAGAAACCCATACGATGGTCGTCTCACCGATGGCCTCAGCCGCAACGATGTAGACCGCATGCCCATTGAGCTACTCATGTCTCGTGACCTGACCAACGAGCGCGGTCTCAAATGGCGAATGAGGAGGTGGAAGGACAAGCAGGCCGAAAAGCAACAAGAGGCCATCGGCATGCAACGATCCAAGTCTGAACTGCTCAAGGAACTTGATGCACTTAGGATCTAAGCTTGTCAAGTCTGCACTGGAAACTCTTACGATTTTCACACCTCTTACGTTACACACAAACTTGCGCGAAACGCATCCACGATCGTGCATTCGATTGGTGAATGTGAGTTTGCGCGTCAAGCGCCAGCTTCGGCGACTAGCTGTTTTGCTGCAGCCGATCTTCTGAACACTACCTGCTGCAGTCTTTTGAGAAGGCGGATCATCAACAGTGGATCGCCACGCCCCGTGATCCGCTTAAATGCATAGAGAAAGAAGCTCGAGACGAGCACAAGGCTGATTACATCGAGCGCCAGCCTTGCGCTGAGGTTGGCCAACGCTACAAGGATGCGAACGGGTGAGGTCAACAGGTTGAAAGCGGCATTGCTGCGCTTGCCCGCGCCGCCACCTTGAGCGAGGAAGCTGGGCGCTAGTGCTTCGGTTCGTGGACCACGTGCCACTGCATCCAGACCGATGAGTTGCCTCACATCGTCAAAAATGTTCATGATGGCATTGTAGAGGTATGTGCTGCTCCATTGACCCGACCCTGGACGCGAACGTCGAGCATCGTCAGCCCCTCCGGCCGAGGAGCGATTTTCGACGCGGTTGAGACGTTCATGAAGAGCTGCGAGCGATGCTTGGATGGACTGCAGCGCGGTCTCCATCTCGGCACGCGGTTGACCTCGAGTGATGCCTGCGTTGGAGGGTGGGCGCGGTGGATAGACAGGCACAGGACCGGTTCTTGTGCCAACCGAACGGCCGCCGACCGAAGAAGCAGCGTACGTGCTGCGCTGATAGTGACCCGCTTCACCTTGGCGAGGATGGCTGGATGCAGCCACAGTAGCTGCTGTGGATTGGGGTGCGTACTGAGAACGTGAGTAACTGCCTTGGAGCGAAGGCGGCCCCCTTGAGTATTGAGCTGATGTCGAGACATGTGAGCGCGGAGGTGGGCCTCTGCCGTAGCCTTCGGTAGTTGAGATGGATCCAGCTCGTGGCTGGGGTCGGTATGACTGCACAGACGGAGGAGCACACGAGTCAGGATGGCGAGGCGCGCCTCGGAAAGGACCTGGCTGGGAGCCGAGACGATCATCGTCGGAAGAGTCGTGTTCGGAATCGGATGAGATGGGCGTCCTTTCCGGAGAAATGATCGAAGTGGCACCGCCGCCACCACGAGTAGCAGCCGTACTTGTGCCAGTGACGGAGGGAGGGTGCGGAGCAAGGTGGTGGGGCAAAGGCGGTTGCGTGGCGCGAGGGAGAGCCGAGGTATGTGGATGAAGACCTGTGGGATCGAGTCGCTGCTGATCGTCAGGATCTGAGTCGGTGATCGACTCTTCGTCCGAGTCGACCTGGGCTAGCGAACCGTCCATGACGCGCTGTGCCACTTGGCCCGAGAAGTTTTCGAGCTCTTGGATGAGCGCTGCTGCTTGAGGACGATCGCTGAACCGACGCAGGATCCTGAGCATGGATTCGACGTACATCTGCTTTGCATCTCTCGGAGGCAACCCGCTGACCTTTGACCATGCGTCCCACTTTGCGCGGCCGAGCATGTCAAGCATACCGGGACGCCTTGATGAGACATCGCCTTCAGTGGCTTGCTTGTAGAGACTGTAGAGCGCAAGCTTTTCCTCGTAAGAAGTCTGAATGGGACCAGACTTTGGCAGCGATTGAACCATGTCGACTGTCTTGACAAACAGCGCATCGATGACGTCTGCGCTGCTCATGACGGCGAAAACTGGCAGCGCCAGGAGAAGTGTCTACAGGCGTGAAAGTGGACAAGGCGAGAGAAAGCGGTCTGCGCGTCGGCACCCCAAACACCTGCTCTAATGGAAGGGTGAATAGATGCGAGACAGTAGGACAAGATCGAGAAGGGAGAGAAGAAGAGCGGTAGGGTCGAAGTGATTCAACGATGCGACGACCAATGACCAATGATGAGTAACAGCGCGGCCAACTCCACACACGGATCGTGAGTAAGTCGACAACTTATTTAGCCCACTGGTGCACCTGTGACCTGTTCACGATTCACGATTGTGCTTCTTTGGCGCTGCGTCTGGCGAGACGCGTCCACGGTCGAAACGAGGGTGTGATACGCTTTCAACCGCTGTCGGCGAACCACGCATAAGAACCGTGAATCGTAAATCACTCACCTATCACGAATCACGAATCGTGAATCACGAAAATCGTTAATATCTGAATCACGAATGTTAATCGTGAATGTAGCCGGTTAACCGACTCGGTTCCCGTTTGACTGCCGTACGAAACAGATGTGGAGCAGCATCCGTGATTCGTGAATCGTGATTCGTGATTCACAATTCATGATTTGTCCAGCTCAGCGGTGGCAGCCTGGAATTCCTCCGTCCGACTCGACTCATTCACGATTTCGGCTTCTTCCATTCCAGATGAGCTTGGCGAGTGCGACTCATTTCCTGTTCACCACTGCCTCTCTATCCATCATCATCATCATCATCATCGTCATCACCATCAGCCAGGCAGTACATTCTTGAATCGCCTTGCAACTGCGACGCTCATCAACGGCGCTCCATCTTGGCCCCTTGTCACAACTATGACGAGCTGGTGGAGAAAGACGTCCCGCTACCTGTCGTCCCATTCCAACCTTTTCATCATCACAGGGGGTCTTGTTGGCGGCGCTTATCTAGTATCCAAATACGCCATCTCCAAGTTCCAGCAAATCCAGGAAAAGCTCACCAATGACAAGAATGCAAAGGAGAAGTGAGTCCGCCGTGCTTCTATACAATCCCAAAGCTGTCCGTTTACTAACACCCACATCCCTTTATCGTCTCATCCTCGCTCTCTCGCAGTCTACGTCGAAGATTCGCACAGAATCAAGAAGATTGCACCTTCACCGTTCTCGCACTACTTCCGACTCTAGGTGATCAACTATTCACCAAGCACAATGTCGAGCAGCTCACCGAAAGCCTGCGCGTCCAGGCGACACCTCCAGTAGCCCTTCCTCCCACAGAACCGTCCATCCACGTTACGCCCGGCGAAACCCATTCTCCAGTCTCCCTGCCCACCGATGTGGCTCCTGCAGCTGCGCAAGACTTGCATCAAGAAGCATCTACTCCTGTCGCTGCCTCTACGCCAGAAAAACAGATGCTTTCCGACGTCTCAAGCAAGCCAGATTCCACATCTCCTCAGCTCAACCCCCTAGCAAAGTCCTTTGTACCAGGAAAAGTGGACACATCCGAACCGCAGACCACCGCTTTTGCCGTCGACGCCGCTGATACTTCATCGCAGGCAGACGTTCAACCTAGCCTGTCAGAGGAAGTGATTGCCAATGGCACTACAGGTCCCGACAGTCCGATAACACAAAATGCTGAAGTCCCTCCGTCACTAGCATCGCACGCCGCTGCAAAGATCGATGTCGAAAAGAGCTCTCTGGAATCAGCGAACCATGAATCCTCGCACATGGATGCTCAAGGGCAACCCAACAAACCCCCCGCCGACAGGCAAGTCAAGCTCAAGCTCTGGAACAATCTCAAATTGACCGCCTTCACTCGAACCATCACATCGCTCTACTGCGTCGTTCTTTTGACGCTTCAAACCCACATCCAGCTCAACCTTATCGGCAGATATGCCTACCTCGCTTCTGTGGAAGCCTTGGCCCGCGAGGCCGATGACGTCTATCCCGATACTTCAGCCCAATCCTCCCACGGCCTCGACCACGACACCGAGCGCCTCTACCTCACCTTCAGCTGGTGGTTCCTTCATCACGGCTGGGACCGTCTCTCTGACCGTGTATCGTCCGCCATCGAGAGATCCTTTTCGCCAGTCTCAGTCAAAGCACAGCTCTCTATGGCCGATCTTAGGGCTCTTCTCAACGATGCTCGCTATCTGATTGAACATGACAGCCTCAGCCCTTCCCAGTCCGTTGGGCAGCCAACGCGGAAACGCGCCAACTTTATGGATATCCTCTTTCCCAACTCTATTGACCAAGAGGTCGACATCCTCGTTGGCGCAGGTGCGCTTGACGCTAATGACGCTCATTACGCTCTTGCTACCAACCACAAGTTGCGTGCCCTCCTTGACGAGACCAAGGACATCATTGAATCTCCAGATTTTGGCTCCGTCCTCGCTCTTTGCACTGACCGCGTCTTCGAGACCTTCTTCAACAGTCTGAATCCTACCTTTGACATCCCATCTACGGGCAAGCTCAATTCTACCATCCACGTTCAACCTCTTTCTGCATTCGAGTCCCGCTTCCAGGAGATCACCGAAGAGATGCAACACGGCAAACGTGTTCGTTTAGCTTCCCTGTTTCCACTCGTCTCGCGACAAAGCCAGATGGCCATCCGTGGTGTGCCCAACGAATATATCGAGGCTCTCGCCGACTCCAAGGAGCTCCGCGCTTTCTCTGCCGTGCTCTATGCTGCCTGGTCTTCTTTGTAAAGTAGGGTCCAACGTCTACGTGATCTGTTAGTGAACCCAACTTTTCACTCGCTCATGTAATTTGCAGCTCATTCATGATTTGCACCACCCAGTCCTGTCGTGAGCGACCAGATGTTTCGCAATTATGTTTGTACAAGTACAGCTTGAGCGAATCTTTTCGAACGTCGCAAGTTCAAGAGGTCTCCATCGGCACAGCCTCGGTGGTCGCCTCGCCGATCGACATGAGCACCTTGGCCGAACGGCGAGCATCTATGAACAGCTCGTTCGCTTCGACGATATCCTTGATCGTAATCTCCGAACGTCCGGCAGTCTTGGCGAGGATCGAGGACGGGCTCAGGAGCTGCAGTGCGAAACGAAGCGAACTGCTAACACCCTCCTCGGTGAGCTTCTCTAGTGCGTCTTCGGCAATCAGATGACCCTCCACCTTGGCTCTCAGGCGCAATACCTCACGAATTTCGTCCTTCTCGTAGGGCATTGTGCGAACAATCATGCATCGATCCAGCAAATCCAATGGGATGCCATGGGGCGCAACGATACCCGTACCTGATGCTGGTCCCTCGTACTCGGTACCACGCACCATGCATTGTCCACGGTTGGTGGCGAGGATCACGTGCGGGCTGATGGTCGACTCCAGAGCACGGTTGAGGTAAGTGAAGCACTCCATGTCGAGCATGTGCACTTCGTCAATGAAGAGGACACCAGGTACAAGCTCGGCAATGCCCTGCTCGATGTACTTGTCGACGACTCGGTTAATTTCTCCTCGCAGTTTGTCGGTGACTTCTGTCCTACGCCCTTTGACGAGTTGACCCACAACGCTCATGATGTCCTGTCCTCCCTGAGGTTTGGCGTTGGCCATGTCGAGGTCGTGCAATGTCACATCTTGCACCACTTCTTTGCGCTTGTGAACCTCCCCTTTTGGCAACGGCACATACTCCTCGGCCTCGAGGTCGAATTCCGTCGCGTAGGCATCGCTTCTACCCACACGCTTGACTGCGCCCGTGTTTGCCTCGATGTAGATGACGTCACCAACGCTGATACGCTCCTTCATGATGCTCTCGTAGATGCTGGGGTCGAGTCGAAGCTGCTTGGTACCTTTGACAGTCTTGAGAGCAATGACAACATGTGCGATTGTCTTGCCGTATCCTGAGAGCGGATTCTCAGCCTCGGTCGGGGTCAGCTCTGTGATCTCTCCTTCATACACCTCTTTGGTCTCGCGTACACGAAGCCCGATTGCTCTTCGGAAATTCTCCATCAAAACCTCGGTCTTCTTGACTTCGGAGCTGTAGACTTCGGACCCGACCATAGGGCAAAAGGGGACCTTGTGACCAAGTTCTTGTGACACCGCAAGGGCAAGGGCAGTCTTGCCAGTTCCGGGACCACCTGCGAGTAGCAGCGCCTTTCCTGCAAACTTCTTCATTCGAATCAGGTCGAGAACGAGCCCACAAGCCTGCATAATCGCGCAAAGAGCAAAGAAACACGAGTGCTGGTCAGTTGTCTGCTTCAGGTCGTGGCATCTTTTTGTCGTATTGGAACTCTTACCTCTCGTGCTGCCTTTTGCCCGACAAAGCCTTGTGCACTTGGAAGCGCGGTACCATCGTCGCTGAGACCAAGACCTTTGATGTGCGAGTGAGTAGCGATTCTAGCCTCGCGCGATGCCCCCGAAGTTGAACTGTCCATGGTTACTGGGCCGACCCCATTCATGGAACCGGAAGACGTGTTAGCAGTTGCCATTCTTGAGATGCGCTACGTTAGGGAAGTGCTATCAGTGTGGAAGAAGTCAAACAGGGTTAACGTGTAGAAAGGGTCCCGCTGTTTCGTCGATGTGAATGTTTGCTGGTGTGTCGGATGCCTGATATGCAAGGCGGATGGTGGTGAAAATTAAAGGGCAGCGACGAAGGCGAGTCGACAAGATTTGCGCCCTGTCTTCCTAACACGTGACACTCGTGACTGTAGGCCGTGACTGTGACTGTGACGTGCGTGGTGAAAATAATTTGTTAGATCTCCTAAACTTGCACTCCAAAAGCTTGAGCCACGAGCACGGAGCGTGGAGCGTGGAGCACAGAGGCGCAACTCACGGACAGACTCACAACTCTGTGAGTGTCAGGATCAGGTCTGCAAGCAGAGATTCCATTTCATCGCTACGCAGTAACGAGTCTCTGATCATAATAAAGTCGCCCACGGTCGCGGATGCACATAGAGTTCTGCCAGTTGCCTCCATCAGGCTCCGCGATTCCGACTGGTGAGAACAGCAAGTTCTCCTCGCCTACGCACGGCTTGCCTTCACAAGTTTTGAGTTAACATTGTCACAGTCGACCATCGCTAACCGCGCATCTCGACGCAGATCTTGAAACAAGCACGTTCCGACCTTCGTGCTTCGGATGACGATCACAAATTCAGATAAAAAATATCCTGCCATCGATTTGTGTGGCGCTGAGGTTGCCTTCAATCCACACTATGCGTGGCTCGGAACTGCGCTGGCGTCCCAGCGAGAGTTTTCGCTTTCCATCTTTCTGTGCTTCCATATCGTGTGAGAGGAAAGGTCCGTATGTGCAACGAGTCCCGAAGCCAGCTTATCTGCTATTAGAAGGCTTCTGACCGCAGCCACGGTTGACAAGATCTTCATCATCACTCTGTACAGCCGCAATTTTGCCGACCGTAGCGACTCAGGCCCTTTCATTCTTACTTTTGTCGCCTCCCTCAACTCGTTTCCAACATGGCCTTCGCCAGTCGCCGTATCTCATGGCAGACACCTCGAGAGCGCTGAGGGAAAGGCATCTCTGTTCAGCTTCCCGCCTCCGAGCGACAAGGAGCTCCCTTCCAGCGGCTAGGTTCCTCGTAATAGCACCTGCTAGGACCGGTAAAGTCGCGTGCATCTCTTGCTAGCTCAGGTCGCCATCGATCGCACGCTCGAATTCACGATTGCTTGCGGAAATTTCAGTATTTCCATACCTGTAATCACGAATGACCGAACCTATCACTCACCACTCGTGACCGCTGTCCTCTTGAAGTCTTGACTAGCAATTTCTAGATTTCCTACTCGTGACTTGCACAGGACCTTGCTCCATACCGTCAGCCTGTTTTTTCACGCTTCTATTTATGATCATGATCCGCTGTGCTATCGTGATAGGCGCCTGACTGTATATTACTGCATAGGGCTGATAGCGAGATGCCAAGGGGAGACTCATGATTCACGCGGTTCGCTAGACGAACGTGGGAGTACGCCTTTGGCTGTATACTCGTTCAAAGCGGTAGAACCTGGAAGAGAAGAGACTCGCGCATCTGACCAGTCGTGGCCACGGCTAGACACGAGTCAGCTGTAAGAGAAGCTGATCTATGAGTTTGGCCGACCCAAAACATAGCGGTGATTGCCCGAGTTACATAAAGTGACAAGGTGCTGTATGGGTAACTCAGCTCGTTTCTCGGTAGAGCACGAGGTCCCGAACGACGTCTAGAACAGAAGGCCGTGTTACCAGGCTATGTTGTCTGAGGTGAAACTTGTGAGAGTGTGTGAATGGAGAAGGGGTGGGACCACCAGGCAAACCCTAGGGGCTCGCTTGCCTAAGAAGATGGTTGTAGTAGATGGAAAAGTAGTTGTGAATGGAAAAGGGGGAGGGTGGGGGATTCATGATTGTGGTTAGTTATGTGGTCGGTTTCCCGTGCGTTGGAAACTCAAACTTGGGCTCTGCGCTCGTTTAGAATCACGGATCGATTTGAAGGTTGTGAGGCGCTGTGTTCTGTCCAGGTGGCCAACTTTGTAAAGAAACTATTTGTGATTCTCGATTCAAGCTGCCTTTTTGGGATGGCAAGGTTCCGGCAAAAAGTTTGCCTGAGCCAACACCAGGTCAGCGAATATTTCCCACAATTGGTTCTGTACCTCGAAGTCGCCACAGAGAAGGCGTGGCACATCGCCCATACTGCTGTTCCAAGTGCGGGGCGCCTGAGCGCAGAGGCCGCAGGAGGGAGGGCTCGGCAGTGGCGGGCAGTATGGCCGACACGACAACATTTGTCGCATTGCTGGGGGCGGTGTATAGACGCTCAGAAGTCATCAACCAAGAGCTTCCTATGGTCAAACATGAAAGTTGAGAGTCGTACAATGCAGAAAGTCTTTATTGGCCTCCTTGGATTCGGTCTAGACAATCACGAATCAAGCTTGCGTGGCGGCGTGAGGCGAGCGTTGAAAAGTTGAGCAGCCATCTCGTGTCGACAACTTTGAACTTGTTGCACTCGTGACTCTTCCAGGGTGCGTGCGACCTCTTGAGCGTAGGCGGTGGCAGACTCGTGACTCATGACTCTTACTTTGCGGGTGTGGGATCCCGTGGACAACGACGGACAGCTTGGTCATTAGGCCCGGACGCTTTAGCTTGGGAAAAGCAGTCGTGAGTTTCAATCGACCCATGCTTCGTACAGGTGCAAAGGGGCATCAGCGTTGTCGCTGGAGCCCACGACGACCACCACGTCTTTGCTGGTGAATCGGAGCACGAGAAGGATTTCGATACCAGTCGCATTCACGATTTCTGACTCACGCAGCCAGAGCAACGACTTCATGGAGCCGTTGCGTGGAGCGGGTCACGATGTCGCTGTTTGCTGAAAAGGCTTGCCATCCAACGTCCAAGGACAACACGGTGCTAGCGCTCTGGTGGCGTGATCGCTGCGGGTTGTATCGGAGGACTTGCGGCATCGAGCGTGATGCCTGCTTGGGCGATTTGAGCGTAGGCGGGACCTTTCATGTTTCGGTTTTGAGGATGGTGTCGAGTGGATGTTGGCTTTGATCTGCCTCACCTCGTGGGGTAGGTCGTCTAATCACGATTCACGATTCTCTGTCCCAGTCGTGAGTTCGCGCTCGCGGGCGAAGGGCATCTTCACGAATCGTGAATGATGCCGTCAAGCATTCGTATTCACGATTCATGATTCATGATTTCAGCGGTAACCGATTCATGATTTTGTGCACGTTTTCCTGTCAATCACGTCGTGAAAAAAGTAAAAAGTCGACCTGGGAACCACCCTGGCAACCACCTGGAGTGGCTCCCCTGAAGAGCCACTTGAGCAAGGACCCCCGAACTTGCTCCCGATCTAGGGCTCCCCCTCCAGGGTGGCTGCTCCTTGGAAGCCACCCTGGGTGGTTGCTGATGGGGGTGGTTCCGATGAGCAACCACCCCCATCAATCATGAATCAACCGGTCCCAGTATACAGCTCAATATGTCACAGTTGCTGTCAATGCAATATAATCAATTGATCCAAGCCAACGAGCGAGCGAGCTAGTGAGATGGACGAGTGAGTAAAGGGCCAGCAGCCAAACGAGCGAGCGAGACCAAAAAGTGAGAGAGACCAGCAAGTGAGAACGACGAGTGAAAGAGACCAATGAGTGAGCAATACCAGCGAGATGAAAGGGGCGGGTTAGCAGGGTTACAATCGTGAATCGTGAATGATGCGTGGACAGGCTAGCGACAAGGAATAGGATGATGTTTACCAACTCATGACTAGGTAATTAACGAAGGGGTTTTGTGGCCATCGGCGGAGAGTGACTTGCGAGATATGAGAGGAGGGCATCTGCTCGCCAACGCTGGTTTATCAATCGAATGCAGACTCGGAGCCATCGTTGTCGGATGAGAAGACCGACGCATGGCGAGAACCTGCTGAGGCCGAGGAGGACAAGGTGGAGCGTATCTGAGCAGGTCAAGGCAATCACGAATCAGCGGAGCTTTGCTGAAATGAGTCAGAGAAGCATGTCGAGCTGCTGCGTGGTAGGATGGCGATGGTGAGATGAGACGGAGAGGTTAGAAGCCAATGCAACGAAAGAGGTCGTGACACACACGACAGTCGACCAGCAGCTGGAGTCACACTTTGGGATTCGCGAGCAGACTCACGAATCGTGAATCGTGAATCGTGAATCGTGAATAGCAAGATACAAGGGCTGGGCAGTCTGTGAGTCACCGAGTATCAAAGTCGAAAAAACTCTGGAGTTCGAGACAGTCACGAGTCCATGCTGGTGCGCGATTAAATACGATGGAAGAGATCTGTCGCGGGCCTCCAGGAGAGCCGTGTGCTGAGTTGTCAAGATATGAAAGCTGAGTCGATTTGGTGTGAGAGCGGTGGCGATCATGTGTACGAAGACGAAGACGGTGATGAGACAAGAAGGAGAGCGAAACGGATCCAGGACTGAGCTCGATCAAAGGATGGCGAGGAAATGCTTCCGCCGCTGTGGAAATGGTAGAGCGAACAGGTGGAGAAGCGATCAATCCAACAGTATCACAGTTGCTCTCCTCATCCGAGTGCTATTCAATATTCGCGGTGAATCCTTAGCGGGCGCTGGATGATCGAAGTCTCCCTTTCCTTAGAGAGGCGAGTTGGGACTGAGTAGGGTCGAGAATGGTTTGGGATGTATTTGGATAGTGTGAATTGGACAAGAGACTAACTACAAAGTGTGAGCGTTCCCTCTGTATTTATGTACATGAGTTGACTGGAGTATCCTACATGAGCTTCTCCCTATACGTCAGCTCCTCATACAACTGACTAGCTGTGGCCACAACTGGCCAGATGCGTGAGTCTGTTCTCTTTCAGCTTCCACCACGTGGTGCGAGTCGTGAGTCTGTAGCCAACGGCATATTCCCACAGTCGTCCAGCGACTTGTGTGAATCTACTCTGGGCTTCTCGCTACCAGCGCTATGTTGTGAAGCGGGGAAACTCTGGCGAGTTACTATACTTGCGCGCGTACCGCGGTCGTACTGCGGGTGCATTGAGCGCGTGTCGCGCGCGTATGGCGCGCGTACTGCGAGTGTATCGCACGCGTACCGCGGACGTACTGCGGGTGCATTGAGCGCGTGTCGCGCGCGTATGGCGCGCGTACTGAGACACCTACTCGTTCCCGTCCGGTCACTCGTGTATACCGGTTAGGTTACTGCAAGGGTTGCATGATTGTGGGCGATCAGACTAAACGCCAATCGTAGATATTCTAACACTCCCACTCGAATGGTGTTTGAGTGCCCAAATCATGAATCGCAGAGACACTGACGCTCCCACTCGGTGGGGATCGCGCCATGTTGCTCTCTGTCTTGATGTGTGCGGCGTAAAACTTTCCGTCCAAGTTTGGAAGGTGTGTGCGCCGTGTCCTCTTACGGATCGAAGTGTAAGTGTCTGGGGCATTTGAGGTGCGCTGCGGCTCTTTCCAGCGAATCTTTCCTCTAGGTGGGCCCTCGTTGAAGCTTCGTTCGGTGAGCTTTCGTTGACTACTTGACTGCTCCATGGTCCTGGGAAACCTACGTGATGCTCGTGATTTGGGAACTTTCACAGCTCGTTTTTGGCGACGCGTGAGGTTTTGTTCCCTGAATACATCATGTATTCGTTCTCGTTATCCTCCAGTGGAGGGAGAATCAGGAAGTGTGCATGGTGACTTTTGTGGATACCACTGTGTCAGTTGGGTTTCCAGTCCTTTTGCAAGTCCTTGAACCTTGATGGGACCTTCTTTGGATGATCCAAACCCATCAGGTCGAAAGCTGCGGCCAACAGGCTTTCTGTTGTATCGATCTGCCTAGTTTTCGCACGCGTTCAGCGAGGGCGAATTGAAGGTTGTGAAAGGCAGATGTTTCCGTCATGGAGTTTATTGAGAGGATTTCTCGTTGGACCTGTCTTTCAAGGCCAATCTCCTTGCAGAACTTTTCGATCTGCTGATCGGTTGAGCGTCTTTGTGAGCGCATCCGCTCGTTGCTCCCCTGACTCGGTATATTCGATGTTGATAACACCGACCGGCGGCCAATTCGCGTATCTTGTGGTAGATGATGTCGATGTGCTTTGTAGCCTTGTGAAGTACCGGGTTCTTGCATAGCTGGATCGCTGCCTGGTTGTCAATGTAGTGAGGTATTGCTTCTTTTCCTCGAAGTTGAAGGGAATGAAACAGGCTTCTGATCCACAACGCTTCTTTCGCGCCTTCCGCAGGCCGCGATATATTCAGCCATTTGTGTTGAGGTTGCGATGATAGGTTGTTGTTTGGATAGCCAGGCTGATTGGGGAACCGTTCATTAGGAAGATCATTCCTGTGACGCTTTTGCGAGGGGTGTTTGTTGTGTCGACCGGTATGACGATTCTTGTTTTTGGTGGTTAACTCTTGATTGGGAGAGTAAATCGCCTTCTGGTTTGCAAAATCAGCGTCCGTGAAGACCTCTAGGGTCAGATTCCTCCCACTCGCTAGTTTGGGGAACCGGAGGCGATAGTCCTGCGTAGTCTTGAGGTAACGGAGAAGGTGTTTTCCAGCAGAGAGTGCGTGGATCGTCGGTTGAGCTAAATAGCGGCTGAGAGCTTGTACCGCGTATGCCACATCTGGTCGAGTGTAGCAAGCCAGGTAGTTGACAGAGCCTACGAGCTGTTGGAAGAGTTCCTTGTCCGCGACGGAGCAGTGCTCGGGGTTTTCGGGATGAGCAATGCCAGTGGCGGGTAATGGTGTGAAGGCGGGTTTCGCTTCGAGCATCTGGAAACGATCGAGGATCTTTTGGATGTAACCAGGTTGGCCTAGGGAAGTGGAATTGGTAGATTTCGACACGCTGACGTTGAGCACAGAAGATAAATCGCCCTGATCTGTGATTTTAAAATGAGTTTGGATTTCGGTGTGGAGCCAGGCGAGTTCCGATGCTTTTGGTGACGCAGCGACGAGGTCATCGACGTATAATGCAAGTAAGATCTGTCGTCCGGCCTTCTTGGAATGAAAGAGGCAGTGGTCTTCTTGCAGTTTCGTGAATCCGAGCTGTTCGAGTACCTTCGTAGCGAAGAGGTACCATTCGCGGCCGGCTTGCTTGAGACCGTAGATGGCTTTGTTCAGGAAGCAGACCTTCCCGGGTACTTCGTGACCGGGAGGCATCGTCATGTATACTTCTGCCGATAGGCGTCCGTTTAAGAAAGCAGTGACTGCGTCCCAATGAACAATCTTCCAGTCGAATGCCGCGGCGAGGCCGATGAGGATGCGTAACGTGGTGGCCTTTACTACTGGAGAGAAGGTTTCGTCGTAGTCGTATCCGTATCGCTGTGTGAAGCCTCGTGCGACTAGTCGTGCCTTGTATTTGTCGAGAGATCCATCGGCCTTTTTCTTGATGGCGAATACCCATTTGCAGCTGACCACATTGGTGGCTTTGTTTTGTGGGTGGTCTACGAGGGTCCAAGTCTTGTTGGATTCATGACTTTTGAGTTCTGCCTGGATGGCACCTTCCCATAGGGGCCAGTCGGCGCGCATGCGAGCTTGTTTCAGGGTGGCCGGTGGCTTTGAAAGATTTGTTGTCACGTGCCGGGCGTAATCGCCAAGTCTGTGGGGCCTTGCCCTAAGGTTGTAACGTGACTCGTCACCCGTGCTCTCGTTTGCGTTGTTTTTGTCTCCCACTGTTCTTGTATCTCCCACTGTTGTTGTATCTCCTCCCACTGTTTGGTGAGGAGTCGGGAGAAGAGCGAGAGAGTCATCGGACTCGTCATCTATTTCTTGATGCCGCGATGGGGAGTCCCGGCCTCGGATGTCTTGAGGTCGCCTTCTTGAGGGAATAAGGTTGATCGGTTCATGGAATTCGTCATCTGTGGATTCTGCTGAAGGAACAAGTTGTGAGTTGTACTCTCCAGTGAATCACCGCTCTCGGTAGTATCTGCTAATTGCGCTTCCTCTATTGAGGCGAGATGAGGGTAGTTGGTGGCTCCCACTGGTTGACTGGGTTCTTCGGACGATGGGGAAGTCCTTGGGATGTTCAGCGATGAGCGGACCGGGGCCGGTAATCCTGGCCTCGGGAGATTGTTTCCCGTGGTTCCAGTTTCATCATCTGAAAGTTCCTCGAAGGGGGCTTCAGATTTTCGCCGAATCCGCTCGTTCTCCCGGAAGATGACGTGCCGACTTGTGAAGATCTGGCCGGTTTCTACGTCCATGAGTCTGTATATGTAAGGGTGGTTATTGCTAACATGTCCCAGGTGTATGCATTCAACAGACTTGGGATCCAGGGATTTGCGGAGTTCGTCAGGTACGCGTGCCCATGCTTTACACCCAAAGACCCGGAGGCCTTGAAGATCCTGGCGTTTGCCATGCATTCCTTCATGAGGTGTCTTGGAAGAATCCGTGCTGGTGGCCGACATGTTTCGAAGCTTCAGCCCGTGACTGAAGGCGAATGGCCAGTACTGGGTAGTCAAGTTTGCTTCTTCTAGCATGCACCGAATATAATCCTTGACAATCTGGTTAGTGCGCTCCACGAGACCGTTGGATTGTGGTGTGAATCTTGGAGTGACCTCTCGTCCTATACCTCGGTGATTGAGGTAGTTCGAGAACTCTCTGCTCAAGAATTCACCACCATTGTCCGTTCGGACTCGGCAGATACGCTTTCCCAGTTGCGTTTGGGTCCATCGATCGATGGTTCGGAATGCTTGGAAGGCTGATGACTTATAGATCAGTGCCGCCCCGAAGCAGTATCTCGTGCAATCGTCCACCATGAGTAGGTAATATTTCTCTTTGGATAAGCCTTCCGGCAGAGGCCCCGCAAGATCCATGTGAACTAGCTCGAGTGGTCGAGTTGTCTTGGGTCCACGGCTCTTGATCGGTGCGTGCCTATGCTTCGACTTGATGCAGGTTTCGCAGTTGTTCCCGACAGAGGGGCCCGACATAGCCTTTAGGTTCATGCCGTCGGTAAGCGATGCTGTCTTGAGCGTGGCCTGCATGTGGAGGTGGCCTAGCCGTTGGTGCCAGAGTTTGGCTTGGTCCAAGGCTTTCTCGCTAGTAACGAGTTTGGCTACTGCGGTGGTAGTTCCTTCCACTAGCAGGTAGTTCACATCTCCACGGCGTTTGCCCCCTCAGGGGCCAGTCGACCCTTTTTGTCGAAGATTTCGACCGTTTTCTTGGTGAAGTTGATGCTTCCACCGAGGCGTTGCACCTGTGGTGTAGAGAAGAGATTGTTCCCAAGTCCTGGAACGTGGAGGACATCTTGAAGTGTAATCGACTTCCGCGATCCCTTCGAGTTACTCATCACCAGTCTGACGTTGCCCATGCCAGCAACCGGAACTCCTCTGTTGTCAGCGACGAATACCTCCTGGACAGGAGATGGTCCGTACGTCGAGAAGAGGGTCTTGTCGCCGGTCATGTGTCGGCTTGCGCCAGAGTCAATGATCCAGGTATCATTTTGGGGAGCGACGTTGTCATCGGGTGTGGACACGTGGAGACACAGATTCATCTCGTCGGAGTCGACTTGTGCCAGGTTTCCCGTCACTTTCTTGGTTTTCTTCTGCTTTTGCTTCTCGGTGCGATCCTTGTGTTTGGGACCTCCTTCCATGAAGCAGTCTTCGAGGTTATGGTTATCCCTCTTGCAGTTAGTGCAGAATTTGTCTTTGCCCTTTTTGACAGGCTGCGACTGGGCTTGCATGGCCCGAGCTGGGTATTGGCGCCGGAAAGACTTTTGCTCGGCTTCTTCAGCCATAACCGTGCTGACGGCAATTTCGTAGTCTTCCAGGGCCTTCTTGTTGGCTGTTTCGTCGGAATCTCCTTCCTTCTGGAAGAAGAGACGAGTGTTGAAGTAGAAGATCTTTCGCCAGACATCGTGCTGTGGACCGAGGCCACGCAGAAAGGTTCTCAGTTTGCGAAGTCCGCTAACCGGAGCATCCACGTGGTCAAGTCTCCTGCAGATAGTCTCCATCTTGTAGGAGTAGACGTTGATCTTGTCATCTCCTTGGTAGAGGTTCGCCAATTGCGCTTCGAGTGAAGCAATCTGCTGAGCAACGTTCTGCGCGTAGTTCTCGCGAAGTTTCTCCCAGACTTTTCGAGCAGTAGTTGACGTATCGACCAGGGCTTGTTGGGCGGGTCCAAGGGAGTTGAGGAGTATGCTGCGTGCTTCCACGTCAGCTCGATAGTACTGGGCGATATCCTTAGTAGGGAATTTGTTGCCGAGCTTCACTTCCTTAAGGTCTCCCTCACCCAGATGTTCCTTGGGTTTGACGAGTCGTCCCTTGATGATGAACCATAAGTTCGCGTTTTTGCACGAAAGGACATTTTGCATCGAGGTCGCCCATTAGAAGTAGTCCTCCGAGGACATCAGCCGTTTGGGTAGTCCTACCCTCATAGAGGAGAAGGCAAGGTCTTGATCATTGATTGGGCTCATAACCTATTCAATATTCGCGGTGAATCCTTAGCGGGCGCTGGATGATCGAAGTCTCCCTTTCCTTAGAGAGGTCGAGTTGGGACTGAGTGGGGTCGAGAATGGTTTGGGATGTATTTGGATAGTGTGAATTGGACGAGGGACTAACTACAAAGTGTGAGCGTTCAGTCTGTATTTATGTACATGAGTCGACTGGAGTATCCTACATGAGCTTCTCCCTATACGTCAGCTCCTCATACAACTGACTAGCTGTGGCCACAACTGGCCAGATGCATGAGTCTGTTCTCCCTCAGGTTCTTCCACTTGGTACGAGTCTGTAGCCAACGGCGTGTTCCCACAGTCGTCCAGCGACTTGTGTGAATCTACTCTGGGCTTCTCGCTACCAGCGCTATGTTGTGAAGCGGGGAAACTCTGGCGAGTTACTATACTTGCGCGCGTACCGCGGTCGTACTGCGGGTGCATTGAGCGCGTGTCGCGCGCGTATGGCGCGCGTACTGCGAGTGTATCGCACGCGTACCGCGGACGTACTGCGGGTGCATTGAGCGCGTGTCGCGCGCGTATGGCGCGCGTACTGCGACACCTACTCGTTCCCGTCCGGTCACTCGTGTATACCGGTTAGGTTACTGCAAGGGGTTGCATGATTGTGGGCGATCAGACTAAACGCCAATCGTAGATATTCTAACAGCTTTTAAGCCTAAATTCATGACTCGAGACTGCAGATACCTGCGCGCAAGTCATCACCCGTTAATCATGAATGTTTTGTTTTACATGTAGTGAAGACGATGCTCGTTGCGAAGGATAGGAGACTGGTCAGTACTCTCACAATATCTTTTTTTTTTTTTTTTTTTGCTCTTTTGCTTTTATTTTTCCTCATCTGGATCATGAATGATCTGGCACCTGGCTCGAACGAACAGTCAAGAGTATGTCTTTGGTAGCTCTAAGGATGAATTTTTCCGATTGAACGATTGAATCACGAATCACGAATGTGAGTCACGAATCGTGAATTTCATAAAGATTCACGATTCACGATTCCGTAATTTAACGCGCCTCTTCGGGACATCAACTTTTTGACCATCACGCATCACGCATATATTCGTGATTAATTGCCAAGATTCGTGATTCGTGATTTGTGATCCATGATGCCCAGTCGTGAGTTACTCACGACTCATAATTATCTATCATCGAAGGTGACATTTCAAAATCTTGACCAGAATCGTGACTGCTACACGGCACAAATCATGTATCAAGAATATAAACACCATTCACGATTCGTGATTCGTGATTCACGATTTTGAATAGCGCGCGTATCGCGTACAAACAAGTC